>NC_073379.1:58429020-58731312 GCF_028641065.1 Leucoraja erinaceus
TATTGTGATCAATGAACATTTTGCAATGGAAAAAGTATTTTTTTACAGCACTAATGAAATATAACTCCTCTGTGATGTGTCACAATGGACACCAGTCATTGCAATCTTGCCTAATATATTCTATTTTCACAACATTGCATTAAAATGATGCATTATAAAGGACATAATCTGCTATGTAATTGAGATATTATTATCTAAATGAAAATATTATTATATGATTATTAATATATGGTTATATTATTATCCCCGACCACTGGAGGACAAAGAAGGGAAGAGATTGAACTTTTTTCGCCTTCCATTACAGTGGAGGAGTCACTGTGGTGGATGTTTATGTTAAAATGTATTTTGTGTGTTCTGCTGCTTTTTATTAGTATCACTTTATGGCAAATAAAATTCCTCGCATGTTGCAAAACATACTTGGCTAATAAAGTATGATTATGATTATTATGATTATGATGATGGTTAGATGTAATTTAATTAGCAATATTTTTGTTTGCTTTTGTTATTTGTATGGCTGGACTGCTAAATTGCACTGCTGGATTGCAGTGGATGACTACTTAACACATCCATCTGACCGGATTAAAGCTTCTGCTAAAGTTATGGCACAGAAGCCTGACTGAATTTGTTAAGAGTTTGTATTCTGGTATCCCACAGTGTGATTTTAGGATTTTGATGGTCAGTTAAATAACAAACTAATCAAACTGACACCAATGTTAGGAAACAGGTGGTCTAAGAAACCCCTTCATTGCATAAAGATACTCCAACATGTTGCTGAAGCTGAAGATATACAGAGCCTCATGGAAGAACTACAAATCATATAAAACTATCAAGGCACCTCAGCCACATTATGGACAAAGTAGTTACCCCCTAATTGTACCTACTGCTGTAAGTAACCTTCCATTTTAAGGCATTAGCGCAGCAAGTGATTTTTAAAAATTAGCTTAGCCTTTTCAGCAGTCATCAAACAATGGTAAAAGTTCATTGTTGATCTCATTATTGTTATTGGATAAATAACTGTATTTAGTTTAATGTTAGATTTATTTAACTGTTTGCTATGCTGAATTTGAGATCAGATCAGTTCTGGATTTGAATTGTTAACCATGTAAAACATGCTCCAGAGACCACTCTTATTTGACTAAAGACTTGTTTCAGCAATCTGTTGAGTGGCTCTCTGTGAGCTCAGCGTGTGTTAGCATGACCAGCTGGAACAACTAAGATGCTCAATAGATGTATGAGCGCTCTCTTTAGCTAATGACTGGCTACTGATTTTCTGCATATTCACTGAACAAACACAGAATGGTTTTTTTCCAGCTCTTTGAAGTTCTTTTTCAGCAGATGGGTTTAAACCGTGAATAATATGAACAGAATGAATTGAATAACGTGAGGATATTGGTTAACAGATATCTAATGTAGTTGTGATTATGCACAGCTTTTTAAGAATCCAGTGGAAGTGATATTACAATATAAAAGCGGGTCACATAATTGCAATATTCCAGGCTGCATGAAATTAATTATGGTGTTTTTGCTCAACCAACAATGCCCTGGTTAATATACTAATTGTGTCCATTAGTTCTAAACTGATGAATGTAAAAAATGCTAGCAGCTTTTATTTAGTTAGTACGTATGAGACTTAGGATTGCCAGAAGATGCACTAGCACAGTGGCACAGCTGGCAGAGATGCTGCCTCACAGTGTCAGAGATCTAGGTTCAATCCTGACCTCGGCTGCTGTCCGTGTGGAGTTTGTACGTTCTCCCTGTGGCCGCAAGTGTTTCCCCGGGTGCACCGGTTTCCACCCACATCCCAAAGATGTGTAGATTTATAGGATAATTGGCCTCTGAATTGTCCTGAGTATGCAGGGAAGTGTATGTGGAAGTGGTCTAATAAAGAACTAGTGTTAACGGGTTTTCAATGGTCAATGTGTACTGGGTGGGCAGAAGGTGCCTGTTTCCATGCTGTCTTTCCTTCAATCAACAAAAAAAGCTATCTTTTGGTTATGCATTTTTTTTTTAATGGCTTTTCTGCACGCAAGGCCAGGATCTGGATTGCAAAGTTCCCATTACATTTATTTGTTCCTTGATTCAGTTACAACTTTACATGGGGGTGATTGTGTTTGGGTGAAACCACACCAGACTCAAAATTGAATTAGGATTTTCAAGGACCATTCTTATTCACATGCCAGTTTTACTGGAGTCAGTCATCTGCCAAATGGTGTCATTTGTGTAATGTGTACTGCCCCTGGTGACAATATAAAACAGGACAGTAAATTCCATATTATGACCATCATGGAAAAACTCTCAGTAATGCTAAGTGCTCATTTTGTTGCTTTTCTTCCCTTTCTCTTTACTTAAAGTGACACACTGCTGACATCAGGAGTCTGATCAGCTTTTTATAGGTGACTGCAAATTACTTAGTTCCATTCCATAAATTGGAGCATGCTGAAAAGTTGCATGAAGAAGGTTTTCAAAACTTCTAGCTACTGGGATTCTCATGCAATGGATGCTTAATGAATAGTACACTGCAGTTGTATGTGACTTGGCAACAAGGACACTCTGTATCCTTTGAAGTTTATAAGTTCATAAATCATAGGAGCAGAATTAGGCCATTCGGCACAGTGAGTAATTTGTCATTCAATCATGCCTTATCTATCTTTCCCTCTCAACTACCATCTCCTGCCTTCTTCTCATAACTCTTGATACCCTTACCGAAGAAGTATCTATCAATTTCCGCCTTAAAAATGCCCAATGGCGGCCTCCACAGCCATCTGTGGCAATGGATTCCACAGATTCACGACCCTCAGACTGAAGAAATTGGGTGGGTGGGGGTAAGGGGTTGGGGAGATGGGAGATGGGTGTGGGGTAGGGGGAGGGGTTGGGGGGGAGGAGGTTAGATGGGGGAAGGGGTAGTGAGGTAAGCATCATGCAATGGAGACAGATTGGCAGTGCACAACCCAAGTGGTACGAACATTTAATTTTCCGATTTCAGAAAACCCCATCTCTTACCCCTCCGCCCACCAGGCTCCATCTGCCCATCATCCCCTCCCATCCATCAATCGCTGACTGGCCTCTACTTCACACTTCTATACGGTCAAGTGATAGTAGTAGAATTAGGCCATTCGGCCCGTCAAATCTACTCCACCATTCAATCATGGCTGATCTCTCTCCCTCCTAACCCCATTCTCCTGTTTTCTCCCCATAACCTGACACCTGTACTACTCAAAAATCTATTTATCTCTGCCTTAAAAATATCCACTGGCTTGGCCTCCACAGCCTTCTGTGCCAAAGAATTCCACAGATTCACCACCTTCTGGCTAAATAAATTTCGTCTCATCCCCTTCCTAAAAGAATGTCCTTTAATTC
Source organism: Leucoraja erinaceus (assembly GCF_028641065.1). Taxonomy (NCBI): domain Eukaryota; kingdom Metazoa; phylum Chordata; class Chondrichthyes; order Rajiformes; family Rajidae; genus Leucoraja; species Leucoraja erinaceus. Next base: position 58,432,378 of record NC_073379.1, read on the forward strand.
TGATATATTCTATATATGGCAATCTTTCCTGTTCTTCTCCTCAAAACGTTGATGTACACCTTTTCCTACACCTTTTGTTACTTAAACAGCTGAGTTCTTCCAGAGTGTAGAAAGGAACTGCAGATAATGGATTAGATTGAAGATAGATGCAAATGGCTGGAGTAACTCAGTGGGTCACGCACCATTCAGCAGAAAAAGGATGGGTGACCCTTCTTCAGTCCCTGACCCGAAATGTTACCCATCCGAGTCCTTCCAGTTGTCCTTTTCTCATTACAGTCCTATCATGGACAAAACAGTTTAACTCCAGAGGTGCGGTGAGACTTGATGTCAAGACAGCATTTGATAGTCTGGCTGAAATCAATGAGGAAATTTCTCAGTTGCTGGAACTATACTTCATGCATGAAAAGATGGTTGTGGTTGTCAGAGGCCCATTATCTCAGGCAACCCCTGTGTTACATGGGGAGGGGAGATTGCATTCATAGAAAACAGTCCACATCACAATTTTCCATGACAAGAAACATTTTTCACACGGAGAGTGGTGAATCTCTGGAATTCTCTGCCACAGAAGATAGTTGAGGCCAGTTCATTGGCTATATTTAAGAGGGAGTTAGATGTGGCCCTTGTGGCTAAAGGGATCAGGGGGTATGGAGAGAAGGCAGGTACAGGAGACTGAGTTGGATGATCAGCCATGATCATATTGAATGGCGGTGCAGGCTCGAAGGGCCGAATGGCCTACTCCTGCACCTATTTTCTATGTATCTATGTATCTATGTCATCTGAGCATGTGTCAAGAAACATGAGTTGAAAAATAAAAAACTTTGTGTTTTTTTACTTTATTACGCATAAATTCGGTGCAAGTGTATTTTACTCCCTATCTCAAATTTTTGGTCGATGGCTTGTGAATTTTGAAAGCATGAATTCTCTAGATTCAAAGATCGTTTCTTCCCAGCTGTTATCAGGCAACAAAAACATCCTATCACCAACTAGTGAGCGGTACTGACCTACCGACTACCACAATGGAAGACCCTCGGACTATCTTTAATCGGACCTTCCTTGCCTTTATCTTGCCTTTATCTTAAATGTTATTCCCTTTTTTTTTTGTATCTGTACACTGTTGGCTTGATTGTAATCATGTATAATCTTTCCACTGACTGGATAACATGCAACAAAAAAGCTTTTCATTGTACCTCAGTACACGTGACAATAAACTAAACTAAACTAAATTAAGTGTAATACGGAGGTCAACTGCTCATTTCTGAAAGAATTTCTCTGACCCGTCGAAGCTGGTGGCTCGGGGCCAAGTTTGAGGTCTGTGGTGTGTGAGCCAGGCCTACCGGGTGGGTCCTCCTGCCTCGGCGAGCAGTATCCTGGTCGGCGGTGGGTGAACTGGCATCAGTCCTTTGTCTGCAGCTTAGCAAGTCTGTGAACCAGGCCTGTTGGTGGATACTCCAGCAAGCCACGATTCAAGGGTTTCATTATCTCACTGTCTCCCAATATCCTTGGCCAACCATCCATGGAAAGTTGCCAGGAGGAGCTGCACAAATTTTCGAGTAAAACACAAGGCTGTCAGTATCAGTGAACCTTGGTTGGCGAGGGATATTGGAGCTCTGGTCAGGAAAAAGAAGGAGGTATTTGTCAGGTACAGGCAGCTGGGATACATCAAATCTCTTGTGGAATATAAGAAATGTTGGACTACATTTGCAGAAATCAGGGGGAGAATAAGGTAACATGAGATATCTCTGGCAGACAAGATAAAGGAAAATTCTAAGAGATCCTGTAGGTAAATACCCCCACATCAATCTGAAGAAGTGTCTCGACCCGAAACATCATGTATTCCTTCGCTTCATAGATGCTGCCTCATCCGCTGAGTTTCTCCAGCATTTTTATCTACCTTCCAAGAAGAAAATAGTTTCCCTTAAGGATCAATGTGATTATATATGCTAGTGTCAAGAAGGGTAAGGACATGGGTGCAAGGAAACATTCCACTCCAATTCTTATTGCACATTGACTTGGAAATGTATTGTTGTTCAACCAAAGATAGACACAAAATGCTGGAGTAATTCAGCAAGTCAGGCAACATCTCTCGAGAAAAGGAATAGGTGATGTTCAGACTGAGAGAAGAAGGGTCTCGACCGGAAATGTCAACTGTTCCTTTTCTACAGAAATGCTGCCTGACCCACTGAGTTACTCCAGCAGTTTGGGTCTATATAACACCATATATCCATATAACAATTACAGCACGGAAACAGGCCATCTCGGTCCTTCTAGTCCGTGCCGAACACTTATTTTCACCTAGTCACATCTACCTGCACTCAGGCTATAACCCACCATTCCTTTCCCATTCATATACCTATCCAATTTATTTTTAAATGATAACATCGAACCTGCCTCCACCACTTCCACTGGAAGCTCATTACGCACAGCTACCATTCTTTGAGTAAAGAAGTTCCCCCTCATGTTACCCCTAAACTTCTGTCCCTTAATTCTCAAATCATGTCCTCTTGTTTGAATCTTCCCTACTCTCAATGGAAAAAGCTTATCCACGTCAAGTCTGTCTATTCCTCTCATCATTTTAAATACCTCTATCAGGTCTCCCCTTAACCTTCTGCGCTCCAAAGAATAAAGACCTAACTTGTTCAACCTTTCTCTGTAACTTAGTTGCTAAAACCCAGGCAACATTCTAGTAAATCTCCTCTGTACTCTCTCTATTTTGTTGACATCCTTCCTATAATTTGGCGACCAAAACTGCACACCATACTCCCGAATTGGCCTCACCAATGCCTTGTAGAATTTTAACATTACATCTCAAATTCTATACTCAATGCTCTGATTTACAAAGGCCAGCACACCAAAAGCTTTCTTTACCACCCTATCTACATGAGATGCCACCTTCAGGGAACTATGCACAGTTATTCCTAGATCCCTCTGTTCAACTGCATTCCTCAATTTGCTACCATTTACCATGCATGTCCTATTTTGATTTGGCCTGCCAAGATGTAGCACCTCACACTTATCAGCATTAAACTCCATCTGCCATCTTTCAGCCCACTCTTTCCAAATGGCCTAAATCCCTCTGTAGACTTTGAAAATCTACTTAATTATCCACAACTCCACCTATTTTAGTATCATCTGCATACTTACTAATCCAATTTACCACACCATCATCCAGATCATTGATGTATATGACAAACAACAGTGGACCCAACACATAGAAACATAGAAACATAGAAAATAGATGCAGGAGTAAGCCATTCGGCCCTTCGAGCCTGCATCACCATTCAATATGATCATGGCTGATCATCCAACTCAGTATCCTGTACCTGCCTTCTCTCCATACCCCCTGATCCCTTTAGCCACAAGGGACACATCTAACTCCCTCTTAAATATAGCCAGTGAACTGTGGCCACAACTACCGTCTGTGGCAGAGAATTCCAGAGATTCAACACTCTCTGTGTGAAATCAAATTTTCTCATCTCGGTCCTAAAAGATTTCCCCCTTATCCTTAAACTGTGACCCCTTGTTCTGGACTTCCCCAACATCGGGAACAATCTTCCTGCATCTAGCTTTTCTATTCATTTATGCATCTATGCATCTATGCATTTTCTATGTTTCTAGCCTTTCCAACCCCTTAAGAATTTTGTAAGTTTCTATAAGATCCCCCGTCAATCTTCTAAATTCTAGCGAGTACAAGCCGAGTCTATCCAGTCTTTCCTCATATGAAAGTCCTGACATCCCAGGAATCAGTCTGGTGAACCTTCTCTGTACTCCCTCTATTGCATGAATGTCCTTCCTCAGATTAGGAGACAAAAACTGTATGCAATACTCCAGGTGTGGTCTCACCAAGATCCCGTACAACTGCAGTAGAACCTCCCTGCTCCTATACTCAAATCCTTTTTGAGTATAGGAGCAGATCCCTGAGGCACCCCATTAGTCACCGGCCTTCAACCTGACAAACAGCCATCCGCCATTACTCTCAGGCATCTCCCATTCAGCCACTGTTGAATCCATCTTGCTACTCCACCATTAATACCCGACAATTGAACCTTCTTAACCAACCTTCCATGTGGAACCCTGTCAAAGGCCTTACTGAAGTCCATATAGACAACATCCACCGCTTTACCCTCATCAATTTCCCTAGTAACCTCTTCAAAAAATTCAAGAAGATTAGTCAAACATTACCTTCCAGGCCCAAATCCATGTTGACTGTTCCTAATCAGACCCTGTTTATCCAGATGTTTATATATATTATCTCTAAGTATCCTTTCCATTAATTTGCCCACCACTGACGTCAAACTAACAGGTCTTTAATTGCTAGGTTTACTCTTAGAACCCTTTTTAAACAATGGAACAACATGCGCAGTACACCAATCCTCTGGCACCATTCTAGTTTCTAAGGACATTTGAAATATTTCTGTCATAGCCCCTGCTATTTCGACACTAACTTCCCTCAATGTCCTAGGGAAGATCCTGTCAGGTCCTGGAGACTTATCAAGAGTGTCAGTACTTCCTCTTCTTTGAATCTCATAGTTTCCATAGCTACTCTACTTGTTTCCCTTACCTCACATAATTCAATATCCTTCTCCTTGGTGAGTACCGAAGAAAAGCATTTTCCAATTTCCCTTGAAAAACATGGCTCTTTCCGATTATTACTATTTCCTTTCAACCGAACAGGGACTTAACGATTCTGTACTCTTAAAATGTCACCTTTAAATGTCCTCCATTTCTCTTCTACATCCTTCCCATAAAATAAAATGTCCCAATTCACTCCTTTTAAATCCTTTAGCAACTCCTCAAAGTTAGCCTTTCTCCAATCAAAAATCTCAACTCTTGGTCCAGTTCTGACCTTCTCCATAATTATATTGAAACTAATGGTATTGTGATCACTTGACCCAAAGTGCTCCCCAACACATACCTCCGCCACCTGACCTGTCTCATTTCCTAACAGGAGGTCCAGCACTGCCCCTTCTCTAGTGGGTACATCTATGTATGGCTGCAAAAAACTATCCTGCACACATTTTACAAGCTCCAAACTATCTTTGGTGTAAACCAGCATCTGCAGTTTCTTCCTACACACATGTTCATCAGCTCTATTTCATTAAAATCCTGAAACTCTCTGCAGTTCCAGAAGATGACTCACCACCACCCGTCCACCCCATCCCCCCCTTCTCCCATCCCACCATCACTACAAGTACCTGGAATGGAAAATAAGTGCTTGCCTTGGTAGTGACTACTAGCTCTTATGAATAAAGTAAATACGGTGGCTTTGATCCATAATTTAGTTTACCAATTGCTTTAACTTTGTAAGAATTTCCTGTGATGCATTGTGATCTTATCAAGAATAACTCTAAAGTGCACATTCACTGGCATTGTAACAATGATGTGAAGAATTGAAAATAATCAATAATGTTAAAGCTAGTGACATTTCTAATTTGCATCTCAATTTGATTGTTAAACTGTACTTCTCTTTTGATGTGTGATGTGAAATCAATGAGACCTTGGACAGCCTTATCAGTAGTCAAATCATCTCAGGTGCTAAAAGGACAGATTGCCAGGTGCAAAATAAAGACTGTATATTTGTATTATTGTTTGTGTTGGTTTTATCACATTACAATGTACTGTAGGCTTCTTATATGCATTTTCCAGTAAAATTTAGTTCCAAGCAGCAACGGAAACTCTATCGTTTTAATACTATTGACCATATAATTGTTATAGGACTTTGTATATCTTAGGAGTAGTGTTACAGTTGTTCAGTGCTTCAAAAAGACATAATTAAGTGGGAGTTTCTTGTCCGATCTTACAAGAGAACATAAAAGCATTTCCCCTCATCATATTTCTTTTTTTATAGTTTTTCTTACAAGAGTTTGGCAAAATAGCTTCCAGGTACACAATAAGCTTCTTGTTCTTCTTGACTAAGAGTAAAGTTTATCCCTGCAGTGCATCGCGGGGTTATTGCTGCTGGGATAAAGGAGACGTGTGATATACATTCAATTTCCATTCAGTGCATTAAGAGCAGGTATTGTGAAATTTCATTCTTTGATAACACATTACAAATCCCATTCACTACCTGAGTGAAAAGAGGAGTTTTTCTCTTGTTCATTTGTGATTTTTTTTGTACCTCGGCCAGGAGAGATTTGTGTTTAAATCATGTCCTTTGCACATTTGGCAATTAAACCAAACATAGATAAAGCAAACAGAAACTCATGGAAGATGTGGAAAGAATTGAACGGCAGCATAAAATTTTACTTATTAGAGCCATATGTAAAGTATAACTGAGGCTAATATCAGAATGACTTAAAATCTAAACTTGCATACCACGTTATTGACAATGAATGGATGAAATTGACTATTTATTGAAACTTGCACAACTACCCAAATCGGTTCATTGAATTAATGCATTTTGCTTAGTTAACAATGGTGACCACACCCAAACATTTTTAACTTTATCTGATATTTGCAACAAATTTGGTTGTTATTATTATCTGCTCCATCTTTGAACACTGATAAGTTTGACACTATTTTGACACTCTTTAGCATCAGCCCTTTCTCATTGTGAGTAAGAAGGAATTGCGGATTCTAGTTTACAACGAAGATGGACACAAAATGCTGGAGTAATTCAGTGGGTGAGGTAGATTCTCTGAAGAAAAGGAATAGGCGTCGTTTTGGGTTGAGACCTAACTTCAGAGACTGAAGAAAGGTCTCGATCTGAAATGTCACCTATTCCTTTTCTCCAGAGATGCTACCTGACCCACTGAGTTACTCAGCATTTTGTGTCTTTCTCATTTTGATGTGGGAATCAGCCAAAGCTGAAGAAAAGAGACATCAATCTCTCTTGGTGATGGATTGTGATGTTCAACAGGATAATTAACGCAGGCCAAAAGCTGAAATTATTAGGGAGAGCAGAAATCTAAACAGCACAAATCTGGAACAAAGTTTGCACTGGGTTGAACACATTGGGCTAACAGTGCTTGATGCTGTGAGCACACATTTTCGAGCACTGTTCAGGTTATCCACTTAGATAGAAAAGGATTCAGTAGGATAATGCATGTGTGGACTCTTTTAGTCAGTGCATTTTTTCTTCCAGTATCTTCTACATTGGAACAGAGTTGAACCTGCTCACCGCACGGGATGTTAATATAGAGCAGGCAGGAAAGTAAGAAGATGCAAATGGCGGTGCAGGCTCGAAGGGCCGAATGGCCTACTCCTGCACCTAATTTCTATGTTTCTATGCTGCTGCTCTGAGCTGACCTGCAAACCATAATCATGCTCCAAACATTACAGATACAGTTTGTTATAGATGCCATGAACATTATAGAGGGCATGCCACATTGTTAAAGATCAACAATAGAGACCATTCCCCTCCCTCCACCTCTCTTTACTAGTTATCCTCCCTCTATTCCACCAATCTTAAGAAGAGTCTCAACCAGAAACATCATCTGTCTCCACATATGCTACCTGACCTTGCTGTGTTTTTTTTGCTGAAGAACTTGGGTTTCTGTTCGGATGAGATGAAACCTTCAAAAGCAGAGTTGTTAACAAATCCCCAAACTTAAAGCTGTTTCAGATTTCCAAACAAAAATTGCAGTCAAGAGTGGAGATAAAAAGAAGTAAAACAGTTTAAGGATATTTTTGGAAATAGATTAAACCTCTGTAATTAGCTTAGATTTACAGCACATTAAGGTTAAACTTGTTTGGACAAATCTTGTTGGCTGAAGTTGATGATTACATAAGTGTCGGATTTCCACACATGCACCTTTGAATGCAGAAATCGCTGCATGACAAATCGTGGCGTATCAGTCACAACACTTTGTTGCTGGAATCCTTGTGGAGTTCAGCAGCAGGGCACTGTCTTTCTGGAAGTGTGGTGGAAATTGCCATTTAGGTCCTATGCCAGGTGAGACTTGCCATTCAGTCAAGAAGCTGAATTGATTTCAACAAGGATTCCTGATGCATGCTGTGCTCGGAGTCAGAAATTAGGTTAAAAGTTTTCTTTAATTATCTTACTTCAGTTGAATAGTCATAGAGTCATACAGCGTGGAAACAGGCCCTTCGGCCCAACTTGCCAACGCTGACCAACATGCCCCTTCTGCACTAGCCCTACATGCCTGTGTTTGCCCCATATCCCTCTAAACCTATCCTATCCATGTACCTGTCTAAATTTTTCTTAAACTTTGCGATAGTGCCTGCCTCCATTATCTGCTCCGGCAGCTCGTTCCATACACTCACCACCCTCTGTGCAAAATGTTTACCCTCAGGTTTCTACAAGATGATAATTATTTCTAAATATTTTGTCTCTTTTATTTAACTATATCGTTTATTTTTAATATATATTTAGCTTTTAAATAATTTTCTTAATACCCAGCTTTCCTTCCTGTCATGTTCGATGCAGAGCGGGACCTTCATCAAGGTGGCCTGGTTGCACCTTGACATCTTTGCTTGAAGCCTTGCCACTCTACCTGTCTCACGATGCAGAGGAATAGGGAGGTTGGCCTTCTGATTCCTAACCAGGTGAGTCTGGATAGATAATAGCCACGGGCAATGAAGCTCTTTGGGAAATCTTGTCACCTTAATGGCCAGTTGAATTTGGTGAGACTCAAATAAGTTTGAGGGTTTACTGGGTCATACGTCCGGTGTATGATCACTGCTGCAATTACTGAGGTCAGAGTATTAAATGGTCAGAGATCTGAAAGGGGTAGGAGGTACAGATATTTGCAATGTGTGCCATTCTTAAATCAGGCATTGGAAGTTGTGGGGCGAAGGAACACAGATTGGGAACTGAGGCCATAGGAACAAGAACTGCAGATAGTGGTTTACAAAAGAAGATGCAAAGTGCTAGAGTAGCTCAGGGGTCATGCAGCAATGCTGGAGAACATGCATGGATGACGTTTCAGACCCTTCTTCAGATTACCGATCCACACCCATGGCAAAGTGTTACTCATGGCAGACGTATATTTCTATAACTGTTAAGAAGGAATCCACATAATGCATTACCTCCCTGCATCAGGGTAATGATACAAAAACTTGAAAACACGTGAAACCAGAATCTGGAACAGATTGTTTCCCACTTTTATCAGTCTCTTGAACGGACCACTTATTTGTGCAGAATGAATTTCTGATCTTCCGTTCTACCTCATTGGACCCTTGCACTTATTTAAATCTGCACTTTCTCTGTAGCTGGAACACTGTATTCTGCACGTTATTGTGACCTGCTTGGATATCACACAAAACTGTATGTTGTGACTTGCTTCGATATCACACAAAACAAAGTTTTTCACTGCATCTTGGTGCACATGACAAAACTAAACCAATATCAAGCTGATTATTGTTAACACATATATTCTGGGAGTGAAGGGGGAGATCCAATAGCAAGGGTATTGGAAAAGTACAAATTGGCACCCACCAGGCAGAATTTCAAGAACAGGAAAGTTTAAAAAAAATTGGACCATGATGACAGTATCACTGGATTATACCTGGTGCTATGCACCGGAAAGAATAGACACGGTAACATCACACAAATATCTTTATGAGAATGTGATGTAAAGGCAAGAGCAGAAACATTGCTGAGATAGTGAGATCACTCAGAAAAGGAAAAAATGAGGCACTTAATGCTGGATGTTGTGATGTCTGTAGATTTGCCTGTGTTGCTGCCTCCATCAACAAATAATAAATGTCAAACTGGAAACAAAACATTATTTATTGAAAACAATATCTATCTATCTTTTCTATACATAATTAGAACTCTGATCTTGTGCTCTACCGATTTGCGTTTTTTTTCTCTTTGCGCAAAAACGGTACACAATAGCGCTATGCCACCTTACTCACCATTCTCCTCTGCTCAAGTGCACCAACTTTTGTCCCAGTCGATGGTATAGTTTCAAAGTTATTAAGGTTTGAATATCTTAGCATGACCATAGCCACACAGCCAGTTGGCCGGAAGCGGCAGGAGAGGACGGCCAAAGCCGTCATGGGCCACAGCCGCTGCTGCTCCGTGGGGAAAGGAGCGGCAACCTCGAGATCCTGGGGAGGTGATGAGGAAGAGTGGGTGGATTGCGGGGGAGATTCTCTCCAATTGTTTCCCTACTACTGACATGAGGCTAACCAGCCTATTGCTTCCTGGATTCTCTCTACTTCCCTTCTTAAACAAAGGGACAATATTCGCCACTCTGCAGTCCTATAATTTTTCCATACTTCTATATTGTTTCTATACTTGTTGACTTCTGGTTATATCCAGTCTTATTATTCAAGTGGTTTTATCTTTCACCACAGGCTCTCTTGCCCATCTACCATCTTCTCTGTCTTTCCTGCATAACTTGGAACTTGGAATATTTAGTTCCTAATCCTGATCAGTTTATACCCATGCTTTAGTTATGGATACTCTGCCAAAGTCCTCCAGTTCTATTTATACCTGCAATTCATTTACTTTGTTCCTGATCCTGCAACCATTTGTATTGGGTATACTTAGATTTAGGGCCATGCACCATAATCTGTCCTTCTAAGTTTTATTCACTCACTTTTTGTTTCTATCTCCCAGTTTAATTGGTCAGTTACAATATTTGGGGTTAGAGTTTTCTATTTTGTTTCAAGATGAGAAATAATGCCCAAAATCTGCTTGAATGAGCACAGGCTAGGTTACCATTCAAGTAGCCATTAAAATCATTTGCACATTCACAGGTGTAAAATTTTCCAAGAATTATTGCAGTCATCCAGTGTTACAGAATATAACTAATTTATTTATGCAAAATATATTGATATATTTAAAATACAGACCTATGCTCATAAACTTTTAAATTATTTTATTGCCTAAATAATAATTTGTGACAAGGCTGTGCAGTTATCCAATGTGAAAAAATATTTTGACCTTTAAAAATAACTGAAAAAGCTATGAATTACCCTTTTAATAGTTGAAATAGTGTGCATTCATCAGCAAATTAATTATCTATTTATATGAAAACATGCAATTGGTTTCCATTTTCAGTTCCGTTTTAATGTGATAAGTGTTTTTGGGTAACTTGACCATGAATGGAACAAAGGTGATATACGTTGTGATGGTAAGTTGTTTAATATTCATAATTTATTTCCATTTAAGTATTCCCAAAAGTCTGCAAAATGTTACCCTATTCCATCAGGATTGTCCTGTCGTAACTAATAGTCACTTCATCTGGTAACCTTAATCCTTCCCTCTGACTGCAAATCACCCAAACTCTATTAAATTGCAACAGATTTTCTCAGTCATTGTTCATAACATGACATGAGAGTGGGCGAGAAATTCTTTTAACCTGATCTGACTAATTATGTTATTATTAAAATGTTTGAGCTGCAAAGTTCTAGATAATTGAGAACACACATTTAATTTTTTTTTAATTTCTTTGCACTGTTAAGACATTCTTTTATCAGAAAAGGCAGAATATTATACTTCCTGATTTAATTTGATTTTTGTCTTTTTTTTATCAGGTCAGGTTTCATTTCACCTTGCTACATCACTTTCAGTTCTAATTCTCCCTCTCAGATCAACATACACATCACTACTTAACACCATGTCAGTTACAAAACTCAAATATCTTTTGCACTCAGTTTGCAGCTTTTGCCTCGGTTTTGCAGTTTGTAATTTCGTAGGGTTGGCCTTTGATTGGATTTCCTCCCACTGAGCACTCGGAAATGGGAAACTTTTGAATGTAACTGGTCATGCGGTGTCTAAAATGTTTTGTTTCTTTTCTAAGCAGGTAAAGATAATAGTATCAGCTTCATTGTCTTCATTTGCAGGGAATAGTACATTTTCATTCTCGCTTGATAATTCTTGTAACCTCAAGAAGCTTTAATAGATTCTGAATACTAGTCTTTTTCAAGGAGAAAGTCTACCAATAATACCCCTGTACAAAATGTGAATGATAAAGGAAACTCTTACATCCTTTACTGTTCTCCTTGAAGTGCCAATTATGTCATTTGACAAATCATCACATTAACATTTGACAACATGCCCTTTGAAGAGCGTAAACATTGTATATGTCTAAAATCAATGCTATGTTTAGGTGGAGCTTCCTGTTTAAATCATCAGTTTACAGCATTTAACAGCTTCATGGATGATGTTTAGCAATAAGCTGGAAACTACTCTAGGCTACCCATTTGTAGAAAACAGCTAATTAGGGTCAAAAGCCAAGAAGTAATGTGTGTAATCAATTGAAATAGAATTCATTACAGTGAAGGGAAGGGTGAAATAACAGTTTTCAAGAAGACTGAGACAATGATTTAATTATAGTTATGCTGTTTATCATTCTGTGTGTTATTGGATTACAGAGTTATACAGCAGCTGACTTCAGCTGCCTGTGTTTAATGGTACTTTAATGCGCATGTCCCCCTGGTTAAGTTGGTCTTTCTCACCAGCAGGTTTCCTGCCTTGTCATTAACTCCTGTCAAAAAATTGTCACCATTCCAGCTAGCTGACCCGTGTCACAAGCAGGTCATGCTACGGTATTATGCCTGGATGATCAGACTTTGACCGTGCTCTGGGAAATGACATGCTTGAAAATGCAGGTGTGGGTTACAATGATAGGCCTGCTCCTCTCAGGCCAGGTTAAGCACAAAATACCCTCAACTATTTCTGCAAATGAGGGAAATACCTTTTGAAAGCTGGCTCTAATTGTTGATTATCATACATTTTCCCATCAATGAGAATAAATCGTTTTTGCCTTCTCCCCACCCCCAGCCCCTCACTCTCTATGTTTAATTTTTAAGGCGCATAATTGAAGCAGGCACATTTTCACTAATCCTGCCTGGAGGGAGGACATCACATGCTTTGGCAAACATTGGTACTTGCATTGTTGTACCATTCATTGACTCATTATCCTTAAATTAGATCTTTTATACTCACCTTTTGCAGATAGACCCTTTCTTTCCACACTAAGTCAACCATGGTAAAACATCTACATCAATTAACTTGTCCAATATTACATTTGCACCCAGACATCATTTGTAAGTTTAGTCAAAAAAAAGGGGGGAAATCTGATTAGCATCTCAGCCTTCTCTATGGGACCTCTGAAGACTAAAGACGTCTTAACACATTATTTTCAAATGAGGTATTATTTGAAAATTCTTGTCAGCATGTAGCTGGCATTGCAAAGTTATTTGAGCTTGATTGTACAATGGACTGTTTTTGCGCTAAAATGTAGCACCGATGCAAGGAGTTATTTTGAGTGTGTCTGTGCCTGTGTCTGAGTGTGCGTATGTGCAGGTGTGCATGCACATATTGTGTGTGTGTGGGTGTCTATGTGTGTGCATTTGTTTATTTGTGTTCGTGTGCACATGTGTGTGCCTGTTCGTGTGGGAGAAAATGGTGCCGACAACCTTATGTAGAAACAAGGAACTACAGATGCTGGTTTGCACAAAATGACACAAAGTGCTGGAGTAATTCAGTGGGTCAGGCAGCATCCCTGGACAACTGTTCTGGGTCAGGATCCTTCATCAGATTGATTGTAGCGGGGGCGGGGGATATGGGGGGAGAGAAAAACGGGAAAAGAAGCCTATTTTACACAAGCAACTGAAAACCTAGCTAAGAGAGGGACTGTCAGCTTAATGTTCCATTAGGATGGCATTATTTATGGTTCATCTAGTAGGGCTTTATGGGTGGAGCTGAAATATAATAAAGGGGATGGTCACCTTGCTGGGAGTGCACTGTAGCCCTCCAAATAGTCACCAGGATTAGAATAATAAATATGCCAGGAGATTGCAAGCAGCTGCAAGACTAATAGGTTTATCATAATAGTGAATTTGAACTATCATAATATAATCTGCCAGAGTGTCTAGATAGGGTGGAATTTGTCAAATATGTTCAGGAAAGTTTTTTAACGCAGGATGCAGATGGCGCTACACGAGAAAAAGCAAAGCTTGACCTACTGACGTTGTGGCACGATGGTGCAGCGGTTGAGTTGCTGTCTTACAGCGCTTGCAGCGCGGGAGACCCTGGTTCGATCCTGACTATGGGTGCTGTCTGTACGGAGTTTGTATGATCTCCCTGTGACCTGCGTGGGTTTGCTCTGAGATCTTTGGTTTCCTCCCACACTCCAAAGATGTACACGTTTGTAGGTTAATCGGCTTGGTATAAGTGTAAATTCTCCCTAGTGCTTGTAGGATAGTGTTAATGTGCGGGGATCGCTGGTCAGCATGGACTTGGTGGGCCAAAGAGCCTGATTCCACGTTATATCTCTAAACTAAACTGAATCTACTCTTAAGAAATCGGGAAGGACAAATGACTGAAGTGTTGGTGGACAAGCCTTTTGGGGCTAGTGACCACAGTTCTATTAACGTTAAAATAGCTATGGACAAGGATAGGGCTGGTGCACAAGTTATGTTCATGAATTGTGGCAAAACCAGCTTAGATGGCATTAGACAGGAACTTACAAATGTTGATTGGAGAAGTTTTTTTTGCAGGCAAAGGGATGTCTGGAATGTGGGATGCTTTTATTTGCGTGATGGTGAGAGTTCAAAGCATACATGTTCCTGTTAAAGCGAAAGGTCAGGCCTGGATGATGAGAGAAATTGAGGCTCTGGTTAGAGAAAAGGTCATAGGCAAGGTATAGGCAGCTGGGATCATGTATATCCCTGAGGATATAAGTAGCTGAGGAGCACACTGAAGAAGGAACTTATGGGCCAAGATAGCTCTGACAAATAAGATTAAGGAGAATCTAAAGAAATGTTGTAAGTATATTAAGGAAAAGATGGTAACTATAAAGAGAATAAGGCCCCTCAGAAGCCAAAGCGGTCATCTATGTGAGGAGCTGCAGGAGATTAGCAAAGTTTCTCAATGAGGATTTCTCTTCTGTTGCTCCTTTGGAGAAAGACGATGAAGACTTGAGAGAGGTAATGGAGATACCTGGCGGACAGTCTGTATTAAGGTCAAGCAGGTGCTGGACATCCTAAAGTAGATAAATCCAACCAGGTCTGATCAAAAATATTCAAGGAATCTAAAGAAGCTAAAGAAGAAACTGCAAGAACCGTGACTGAGATATACAAATCATCATTGGACATGGGTGACTGGAGGGGGGAGAGGGGGCACTGTCCTGTGCATGGCTGCCCAGCCAGCAGCTGTCTGTTTTTTCATCTCTTTTTTTTAATTTTTAGTTAGTTAAAGTGTTTTTGTTCTGGAGGTCTAGACTTTTTTATGTGGGGGGTGGGGTGGGGGAAGGGGGAAACTATCTTTCAGGGTCCCTACCTGGTCGGAGAGGCGGCTTTTCTCCGGGCTGCTGTTTCGACCTGTCCTCGCGGCCTACCAGTGGGCCTGGAGCGGCGTTTCCTGTCGGGGACCGCCCAGAACCACGGCTTCGGAAGCGGCACAGCGCTGGAGCGCTATCGCGGAGCGGAGCGGGCGATGCCTTGCCCGGGTCGCCGTGCTGGAGCTCCGGTGAGCTGAAAACTGGCGATAAAGAAACATCGCGGAGCTGCGGGACTGTGGAGCGGCCAGCTGTGGGCGGCGGCGTTGACTTTAACATCGGGAGCCTGGGATCTCTCGATGAGATCGCCAGTAGCGGAGCTCCATCCGGCGCTGCCTTGTTGGCTTTGGAAGCCACGGCCTCCAGTACAGAAGCGGCTGTTCCAGGTATCCAAAGCCGCTGTGAGGATTCTCCCGACGCCGGAGCACCATCACCCGGCGAGAACGGCCTGGAACATCGGGTCTCCCTGGAGGCAACTGTGGAGGCCTCAATAGGCCCGACTATGGGTGAACTGGGGTTGGGGACTGGACATTGTGCCTTCCCACATAATGGGAACCATTGTGGGGGGATGTTCTTTATGTTTAAATCTCTTATTAACGTTATGTCTGTATTCTTTCTTTATATGCTGCATGGCAAGAAGCATTTCACTACACCTAGGTGTATATGACCATTAAAATATATTCTATTCTATTCTATTCTAAAGTTGTGCCTCTATTTAAGAAGGGTTGCATGAAAAAGCCTGGGCCTATAGACCCTTGATGTGGCTTTAGATATTGTGGAGGCATTAGTAGTGATCTTTCAAGACTCACTAGAGTAAGGAGTGGTTCCAGACAATTGGAAAATTGCAAATTTTATCCTACTGTTCAAGAAGGGAGCAAAGCAGAAAAGTGGAAACTAGAGGCCGGTTAGCCTGTCACTAGTGGTTGGTAAGATTTTAGAGTCCATTATAAAGGATGAGATTTCTGAGTACTTAGAAATTCATGATAAAATAGGTCGTGAAGAGGAGATCTTGCCTGACACATCTGTTGGAATTAGTTGAGGAAGTAAATAGCTGGGCAGACAAAGGAGTTGTTTATCTAGATTTTCAGAAAGCCTTTGATAAGGTGCCGCATGTGAGATTGCTAAAGAAGATGAGAGCTCAAGATATGAAAAGAGAGTTATGAGCATGGATCGCAGGATGGCTGGATGGAAGAAGACAAAGGTTGGAAATAAAGGGGGCTTTTTCTGGTTGGCTGCCAGTGACCAGCGGAGTTCCGTAGGGGTCGGTACTGAGGCTGCTACTTTGCACATTGGATATCAATGAATGGATGAGGGGATTGAAGGTTTTGTGGCCAAGTTTGCAGATGATACAAAATAGTTGGAGGAGCAGGTAGTGCTGAGAAAGCATGGACTCTGCAGAAGAACCTGTACAGGTTGGGAGAGTGGGCAGATGGAATATAGCGGAGCAAAGTGTGGAGTCATGCATTTTATCAGGAATAAAGGCATAGAATCTATATAATTAAAAGTCTGAACTTGACCACTTCCTGTTTGCACTGCATATTGATTTTAGAAAAATGCTACCACTTATGGCTGTGATTTTTGGCCATCTTACTCAGAGTCCCCTTCCGCTGCGCAGGTCAAGAGGATTTTTCCCATCGATAAAAAATAAAAGACTTATTAATGTTTAAAAATGTTGAGATTCTCTCTCCTGTCAATCACGCCATGAAGGCCATGCTCCTTCCGCTGGGAGGGGGAGGGACTATCAAACCCAGAGGTGCGGATGTGCAAAAGTGGTTGGTTTGAAAATGCAGAAGTGGTTGGTTTGAAAATGCAAAAGTGGTTGGTTGGTTTGAAAATGAAGTTTGAAAATCTATATAATTAAAAGTCTAATCTTGACCACTTCCTGTTTGTGCTTTATATTGATTTTAGAAAAAAACGCTACCACATGCGGCTGTGATTTTTGGCCATCTTACTCCCCTCCGCTCACCAGGTGCCAAGGATTTTTCCCATCGATGAAAAATAAAAGTTATTAGTGTTTAAAAAATGTTGAGATTCTCTCTCCTGTTCAATCACTGCCATGAAGGCCACACCCCTTCTGGTGGGAGGGGGCAGTGACTCTAAAACCCAGAAGTGTGGGTGTGGCTCAATCTCTGCAAGATGGGGGAGGGAGAGGTCACGACTCTCAGTCTGTGCTGTGAATCAACTGAACACACTGAATGTCTACTGAACTGTGTGTGTGGTTTTTATGTGCTCTTAAGTGGTTTTGTGGTGTTTATGTGGTTTTATGGTGGTTTTACCCTGCTTGAAATGGTATAAAATTGCATTTGAATTTGGTGACCTTGCACCCTGCTTATAATGGTATGACACTGCACTTGAATTTGGTGGACTTGCACCCTGCTTGAAATGGTATGAAACTGCATTTGAATTTGGTGCCCTTGCACCCTGCTTGTAAGCACTTGGTGGCCAGTGGAGGGGGGCTTCAGTCGTGGAGCCTGCAGACTTACCATCGTGGTGCTGGCCTGCATCGAAGCGTGGGGAGCTGTGGTGGCGGGCGGCTGCGGCCGAACTTCGGGGCTTCGGAGGCTCCAGCTGCGCGCCTGTGGACGGTGATGTCAGTAGCTCACGGGTCCTTGGTGGGAGAACGCTTTTTGGAGCTCCCGAGGCAGTAGCTTCTCCCGCCCGAGTTGCGGGGCTGGATATGACCCAGAGTGGGGCCTGACATTGCCCGGCGTAGTTTTAACGGCCACGGGACTTGCCATCGCCCGCCGGGGACTCCAACATTAAGACCCGGAGCAGTGCCTTACATCACCGGCACGGCCTTAACGGCCGCGGGACTTACCACCGCCCACCGGGGTCTTTAACGTTGGGAGAGGATGGAGAGCAGGGGAGAGACAAGACTTTGCCTTCCATCACAGTGAGGAGGAGATTCACTGTGATGGATGTCTGTATGAATTGAGTTGCTTATGTGTCTTGTAAAATTGTTTATTTTTGTTGTATGGCTGCAGAAACCAAAGTTCCTAACGGAAATATAAAGTTCATTGAACTGAATTGAATTGAATTGCCAGAAGTATTGTGTATTGGGCTGGTATTGATAGTGACATCGAGTCACTGGTGAGCAAATGTAGAGTCTTCCAAAATTGCTGGATATAACCACCAAAATCACCACTGTAACCCTTGTCATGGCCAATTTGACCTTTTCCGAGAGTTTGTGTAGAATTTTGTGAAAAGGGTAATGATCACTTTCTGGTACTAATAGATAGTCATTTCAAAAGGATTGAGATTAAGCAGATGGGGTCAAGCACTACTACTGAGTGTACCATAGATGAGTTGAGAACAATTATTGCATGCCATGGTTTACCGGAGAACTTGTTTCTGATACCGGGCCTCAGTTTCGTTCAGAACGGTTCAAAGAGTTCATGTAGAGGAATGGTGTAAAACACACACTTGTTCCCTCATACCATCCAGCCTCCAATGGGGCAGCGGAAAGGTCTGTTAGAATAGTCAAAGATGCACTCAAGAAACAGGTTTTGCAGGGTAGTTTAAAGCTCAGCATGAAACATCGTTTGGCTAGTTTCTGGCTGAAGTACAGAATCACACAACACACAACAACGGGTTACTCAATTGCAGAACTGTTGATGAAGAGAAGACTAAGAATATGCCGAAGTCTAGTTCAACCCAATTTGGCCTTGAGAGTTGAGCAAAAACAGTTAAGTCAAAAACTCCATTTTGATTCCCACAAAATGGAGAGGTACTTCAAACCTGCCAGATGAGCAGGTTTGTGTTCTCAGTCCTCCCTACAAGTCCAGTCGAGACAAATGGGATGTTGGGAAAATAGTGGAAGTGTGTGGAACGAAAAGATGAAGTTGAAGTTGGAGAGGTTATAGGATCAAAAGTGTTCATGTTGATCAAATGATTCCAGCCATAGTTGAACTAAAACCCCCTGAGTTTTTATCTGAAAGTGAGTTGGAAGAGACAAATATGATTGAAACACTTAGTTCAGTTAGTACAGACAAAGAAACAGATTCCTCTGGTCAAAGTTAGGGTACTAAAACAGAGCCAAACAAGCCAACAGTTGAGTAAACACCTAAACCTGTTACACCTGTTACTGTTAGACAATCAGGCAGGATCCGTAAACCAGTGGTCAGGTTAGGTTTGTAAGTTAAGTAACTCACTGTATAAGTAAAACAAAAATGTATAGATATGTAAAATAAATATATTATGTTTATCATTTAAGATTTCATGAATGCTGGTTTAAACCAAGTATCACAACAACAACATTTTAACTGTGTATTTAGATTTAATACTTTAAAAAAGGAGAGCAGCGTAATGTATTCATGCATATTCATGTAAATGTTAATGAGTTAGTGTTGTATATAAGCAGGGAATGTTGGTAATAAATCTCTTTCTAGTGATCCAGGCAACCTGTGTGTAAGTTGTTAGTCATTCTGCTGTCCGGAATGTAACAAGGTGAGAATGGACTGATTTAATGGGAACCTGAGGGAGGGTGGGGGGAACATGGATTGAGCTGCCAGAGGAGGTAGTTGAGCCAGGCACAACAAGAACATCTAAAAGACATTTAAATATGTTTACATGGAAAGATTTAGGGGGATATGAGCCAAATACAGGAAAATGGAAAGAGCTTAGTTGGAGCATCTTGGTTGGCATAGATGAGTTGGACTGAAGGGCATGTTTCCCTTCCGTATGACTCTAAATGGATGTTATCTGAGTCCAAGTGCTTTATGTTTTGATCTATTAAGCAGAAAGCATGGATAGTGAATTAATTGTAATCATTGAGATTACAAGGCTAAATTGAACTCTTGCATCTTTTAACTGATTTGAGTATTAAGAAAGACTGAATAGTACTAACATTTAATTTTTCTTTGTTAACCATGTTAGTTGACCTCATATAAAGGCAGAATGGTAGGACCTTACTTTGCATTTAAATTAACCAAACTGAATTAAAAAAAGCAAACAATCTTCCACTTATTGATCTCTCCACAAGAATTTCTCCCAATTGATTTCAATGGAAACGTTTTTATCTCTTTCTTCAACGATGCAACTTTTTTCCATGTCATATATCCGTTCGTGCTGCGGCCTAACATTGAGAAGCTGGGCAGCCTCCAGCTGGGATCGACTTTGAGGGCTCCAGTCGCAGAGCCTGTGGACTTCCCATCGCGGAGCTGGCTGACTTTTTGAGGCTGTGGTGGTGCTGGGACTGCGACTCGACTTTCGGAGGCTTCAGCCCTGTGGTCTGTAACATCGGGAGGTCGCAGGCGACCAACGTTTTGGGAGCTCCAGCCACAGCAGCTTCATCCGCGCCGAGTCGCAAGGCTTGAATTGTTCCTTGTGCAGGACCTTTCATCGCCCTGCATGGCTCAGCCATGAGATCTTCCATAGCCCTGCGGGGGCTTCAATATTGGGAGCCTTGATCGCCTCGACGCATCAGCTTGACTGCCTGACCGCGGGAAAAGAGGGAAGGAAGAGATGTTTTACCTTCCATCACAGTGATGTGCCTGGAGGAGAGTCACTGTGATGGATGTTTATGTTAAATTTATGTAATTGTATGTTTTGTTAGCTTTTTATTGTTATGACTGTATGGTAACGACATTTCGTTCACATTTTTTGAATGTCAAATAAATTCAATTCAATATAATTCAGTGATTCTTCTCAAATTCTGCCGTTATATTTGCTACCTTGACATTTGTAGCAATAATGCTTAAACCAATGGAGTTTGGGAAGGCAACAACTAAATCTTCCATTTTCAAAACCCCAAAATGCAGCTCATCAGGCACTGCAGATTCACCGGCTTTCAGGGAACTGAATGGTCCTCTCATCAGCTAGAGTGTAGTCCTGACCTCCCATCAACCTCATCAGAGACCGCATTAACTTAAAAAAAAAATTCAAAATATACTTTATTCGAGAAATAAATATATACAATACATGATCCGTACAAAACTTCATCCGACATTCTTGGAGGCTATACATACATTCAATACAGTTTCGCCAAATCACAATTTTACCCCACACCCTTGTCACTCATGTTTCCCACTGGCGTGAAATCCCTTCCCTTATTTTGAGGAGCGTCTCCACCACACCCTGCCCCCCATGTCCAGCAGCGTAAGGAACCTAGACTAGAAGGAGACCGCATTAATGAACCCAATCTCCCGGTGGCTCAGCAATTCAACTCCCCCTCCCATTCCATATCTGACCTTTCTGTCCTGCACCTCCTCCATGGCCAGAGTGAGTCCAACTGCAAATTGGAGAAGCAGCACCTCATATTTTGCTTGGATACCCCAGAGGTATGAACATTGACCTCCAATTTCAGGTGATCCTTGCTTTCTCCCTCCTTCCCCTCCCGTTCCCAGCATTCCCACAGTCCACTGTCTCTGCCTCTTCCTTTCTTCTTCCCGCCCCCTCCACCCCCACATCAGTCTGAAGAAGGGTCTCGACCCGAAACGTCACCTATTCCTTTGCTCCATATATACTGCCTCACCCGCTGAGTTTCTCCAGCATTTTGTTTACCTTTGAAATATCTTTATTCGGCTTTTATCGGACATCAGTGTTATATCTTTGCACGCGGT
Source organism: Leucoraja erinaceus (assembly GCF_028641065.1). Lineage (NCBI taxonomy): Eukaryota > Metazoa > Chordata > Chondrichthyes > Rajiformes > Rajidae > Leucoraja > Leucoraja erinaceus. The sequence goes on from NC_073379.1 coordinate 58,454,135, forward strand.
ATTGCACACTTTATCCTTTATCTGTGCACAGAGAACAGCTTGATTGTATTCATGTATAGTCTTTTCTTTGACTGGATAGCAAAGAAAAACTTTTCACTGTACATTGGTACGCATGAGAATAATAATCTAAACTAAAATGTCAACCATTGCTCTGTACTGACTTATCTTTTGATGCTGTTTTGCAGTCTACCACAGCCAATTCCTATCACGTGCCTTTGTTATGCTTGTTTCAATTTGAAGATGTTGGTTTCAGATTTAACTAAATCACGTTCAGTTTTTATACAAAATTGGAGCATATTCTAGCCTCATCGTCTCTGAAATCTATTCTATTCAAGAACATAATATATAACCACACAACTGAATTAACAAGCTTTTTAAGTGCTATATTGTTGCTTCGAAAGTTAGGTGATTTGGATTACGTGGATTGGCTGAAAAATGTTCCAAGTTGTTGAGATCATTTGGTGAATAGCTGATAAATGCCATGAAAAATGAAGAGGAAAGAACATTTACTTTCTTATAAAAAAGCCTTTTTCAATAACATATGTAGTGCTTACCATAGTACTTACCTGTAACTGTTTTTCTTTAAAAATATTTTCCTTTCAAATCTAAAGACATTTAATACCGAGCAATTAACACAAAACAAATATAATGTCATGTTTTGCATTGTATATATGGGTCAGTGTCTGAGCTATTATAGTTGGTAGAGCTACTGACTAAGCTTTGCAGAATAAAGGCTTTGCATGAATAGTAGCTGGGAAGGAAATCTCTGAGCGTTTCTAAAGGGGCTGTCAAATGGTCTCAATTTGTTGCATATTTGCAGCTACATTATGTCAACAAGCTATGAAAGGGCTTCTGTCTTCACAAACCAATTACACTTAGCCTCACTTTAGCGTAACATTGTTACCTTTTCACCTATTCACTTTTGGCTGCCCAGAGACATTGTTCTGGATTGTTAGAACATGGTATCAGACTTCTGTGTGGTCAATGCTGTCAAGGGCAAAGAAACACAAAGAATGTTTTAGATCTTTTTCTCAAACTGTTTCAAGATTATCCTCTTGCATTTTCTGTTTGGGGGATATTCAGAATGAGTGACTGCCAAGGCAATGCAATTTGCTTGTGACTTTGAATTCAAAATGAAAGGAAGTATAGATGGTGAAATGGCATTTTATGGCAATTTATCAGTACCTAAACTTGGGCAAGATTTAATTGCTGTAGTGAAACTGTGAAATCCTAATGTTTCTGCAACTGGCAGACCAGGTGCAGGTACCCATGCTCTCTTTAACAAACCAAAATCCTGTGTTGCCATACCCCTCAGTACACTGGGGCCCTGGGCTCCTTTCCCTCCCTTCAATGCCCCACGACTATGGAATCCTGTGCTCCGCTCAACATTTCAGGGCCTAAGTTTCCCAACCTTCCGTAAACACACGGGGACGCTGTGATCCTGTGCTCCAGAGCCTTGGGTTCCCACACTCCCCTCAACATTGGCGGCATGATGGTACAGCGGTAGAGTTGCTGCCTTAGAGCGCATGCAGCACTGGAGACCCGGGGTCGATCCCAACTGCGGGTGCTGTCTGTACACAGACTGTACTAGCTGATTTGTGTGTTCTTCCCATGACGGCTCGGATTTTCTCTGAGTTCTTCGGTTTCCTCCAACACTCCAAAGACGTACAGGTTTGTAGGTTAATTGGCTTGGGATAAGTGTAAATTGTCCCCAGTGTGTGTAGCATAGTGTCAATGTGTGGAATTGCTGGTCGATGCGGACTCACTGAGCCGAAGGGCCAGTTTCCGCACCATATCTCTAAACTACAACTAAAACACACTGGTGTCTAGAGTTCCTGGATTTCCATCTTACTGAAGGCCTCATTTTCCGGGCTAATTTTAGAAACATAGAAGCATAGAAACATAGAAAATAGGTGCAGGAGTAGGCAATTCAGCCCTTCGAGCCAGCACCGCCATTCAATATGATCATGCCTGCAGGGCCGGCCTTAAGCCGATTGGACCAATTGCTCCCAATTGGGCCCCGTGCCTAAGGGGAGCCGCTCGCTAATTTTCCGTATTTCGTACGGAAATACAAATTTGCGTTGTTAAATACCGTTTGCGTTGCTAAAAACCACTGCACCAGCTATCAGACAAAAATGATTTGTTAACTACTACTGTAAGAACTTGTTAACAGCCAGTAGGTAACAAGTAGTTATACAATGTGTCATCAATGCATCGATTCACATTCCTCAGCAAATGTAATTGTGTTTTGACCAAGTATTAATGACGCCATGTTCCTTTGGATAAAATTCACGGGACTCCCTCTCTCTCTCTCGCTTTCTCGCGCTCTCTCTCCCCCACTCCCCATCTCGTTTCTCTTTGCTCTCTCATGCTCTCTCACTCCCTCTCTCTCACCCTGTCGCCTCGGCACTCCCGGAATCATTGACGTTTTGCAGTGACGGCTGCATCTGCGGTTCCTTTCTGTTGGGGAGGGGGTCATTGATTTTTGTTGCCCAGGTTTTAGCATAAAGCATAACTCACTTCCCCAATGTGCTGGACAAAACTAGAAGGTGCATTGCCCTGTACTGGTTTACAGATCACCAATGAGCTGGTTCAATGGTTGAAGGGTCTGAAGAAGGGTCTCAACCCAAAACGTCACCCATTCCTTCTATACAGAGATGCTGCCTGTCCCGCCGAGTTACTCCAGCATTTTGTGTCTATCTTCGTTTCAATGGTTCAAAGGTTTCCATACTTTTAGGAAAACTAGAGGTGAGAAAAGGTACAGAACAGATCATTCTGCTCTGGGGTTTGTTCTGTATCTTTTCATACCTCTAGTTTCCCTCTCCACTGACTCTCAGTCCGAAGAACTGTGCGCAGGATAGTGTTGGTGTGTAGAGGTCGGTGCGGACTCGGTGGGCCAAAGGGCCTGTTTCCACACTATATCTCTCAACTAAACTAAACAGATAATCTACGGAAAGAAAGCAGAGCATCTTTATTGGTTCATTATGACTTGACAGGGATTTCAAATCTTGCACGAGATACTTTTGCGGCACGGTGGTGCAGCGGTAAAGTCGCTGCCTCACAGCGCCAGAGACCCGGGTTCTTTCCTGATGACCGGTGCTGTCTGTACATACGTTCTCCCCTGACCTGCATTCATTTCCTCCGAGATCTTCGGTTTCCTTCTACTCTCCAAAGACGTACAGGTTGTAGGTTAAGTGGCTTGGTACAAATGTAAATTGTCACTAATGTGTATGGGATTGTGTTTATGTGTGGGGATTGCTGGTCGGTGCGGACTCGGTGGGCCGAAGGGCCTGTTCCTGTGCTGTATCACTAAACTAAACTAAACTAAACTAGAACAGATAATCTATGGAAAGTAAGCAGAGAATCTTTATTGGCACGTTATGACTTGACAGGGATTTCAAATTCTGCGCGAGATACCTTCAAGAATGGAGCATGCATTTCTATCAGTCATAGAACAGAAACAGAAAAATAGGTGCTGGAGTAGGCCATTCGGCCCATCGAGCCAACACTGCCATTCAATATGATCATGGCTAATCATCTAAAATCAGTATCCCCATTCCTGCTTTCTCCCCATATGCCTTGATTTTGTTAGCCCTAAGAGCTAAATCTAACTCTCCATTGAAAACATCTAGTGAATTGGCCTCCACTGCCTTCTGTGGTAGAGAATTGCACAGATTCACAACTCTCTGGGTGAAAAGGTTTTACCTTATCTCCTAAATGGCCTACCCCCTTATTCTTAAACTGTGGCCCCTGGTTCTGGACTCCCCAGTCACTCTGGGTGGAGCTGACAATGTTTGCGTCTTCCACTTTAAATAAAAGTCAATTGAATTACGGAAGGTTAGAGAAAGAAGTGTATTGATATCTCTTTCATTAGAAGCACGGTTGACATTTGTTACAAAGAGAAATCAACTTTTATTTCAAGTAGTTTAAAAGTCACTTCATTAAACGCGTGGACAAGCAGTGTGGAGATTGCTTTCTTCACTGCTTTCAGTGACACGCCCATGGGCTCCACTGAACAATGTAATGAATATCTTCTTCATTTGACCTCAACTGAGCGTTATGACAATATTTACTTAGCGAGGCCATAGATCACCTTGCAAGAAGCTCCAGCCATCATGGTTAGAGTGAAATGCTTCACTGTTTTCTTTATTGAGAAGAGCTATCGTCTTAGGTATTGATCGCAGGTCGCTTTACTCACCCTGGTCTCAGAGCCGGTGATTCCAACCACATCAGCCTCCATAATGCAGAGATGTGTGAGTTTACTGAGTCCAATGTGACGATACAATTGAGACTGGTTTAGGTTTTTAGTTCAGCCAATGCCCAAGGCAGACCAAACGTGTTAAACAGAGATTGGTCAGATACTGAGCTTTACACAGTGAGAAATCATGTGAAATAATCACTGAATTTCATTTTAAATGAATGTACCTGCATGTTATACTGTTTAGTTTGGAGAAACAGCGCAGATAGTCCACTGAGTTCGCACTGACCAGCGATTTTATTGTTTTCCTATTTGTCAATTTTTTTGTGCCCGATTATTTGGCAGCCAATCAACTGCTGTCTCTAAGGGGGTTGCGTCCAATCACCATCCAGCTTGCCTTAAAATTCCCGTCCAATCAACAAATCGGTTTCCTCCCGTCCAATCAGCCGCTGTCGCCAAGGGCATTGTGTCCAATCAGAGAATGCAGTTTAATGGTAATTAGCAGCTTTGGTAAAGTTTGGAAGCCAGCTGAGGTACTGACAGTCAAACGAGAGCAGGAGAGATTAAAACAGTGTATAATCCATAGCACCTCAGTGTACAATTTCATAATATATACTAAATAACAGGGCTGACAGACCTTGGCTCACCAAAATTGTTCCCAATTGGGCCCTGCACCTCCTAATGCCGGCCCTGCATGGCTGATCATCCACAATCGGTACCCCGTTCCTGCTTTCTCCCCATATCCCTTGATTTTAAACTCGCACAACCAGTAAATTTAGGCTAAGTCACATAAATCAGGGATATTGGGATAATTTCTGGAGAAGGTGGGACATGTATAAGGAGGACAGGTTGCATCTGAATCAAAAGAGGTCTAACAACCTTGGAAGGAAATTTGCTCAAGCTCTTGGGAAAGATTTTGACTAATTTGACAGGGAAATGTGGTACAGAGTTGGTGTTCATCTATGGGGATGGTTTAGTCAAATTTGGAAGAAAAACCAGTAGGCAGTCCTGTAGGTAGAGGAGACAGGAAATTGTGTAGGTGCATTGAAGTACAATAAACCCTCCTTTTAACTGACCCCTTTATAACAGATATCGGTCATAGCAGACAGACCTGTTGACGCCATTACACCTCGCACCACTTCCCTGGCCCAGGCTTCCGATGCTACCCCTGGATCACAAGGTGCACAAGCGAGCCCTTCCTCAACCATCGTGTGATCCAGTTAGCATGGCTGTTGTCGTGGCTCACGTTGTGACCCCTGAGGACAGCACTTTCTTCAGGCCGCTGTCGCCATTGTCACCCGCTCGGTCACCATGGGGCTCCCACCCCTCTCAACAGCTGTCATTTCTTCCCTTCGCTACTGCCACCTCCTCCTCCTTCACTCGCTCTGTCCACTCAGCTTCTCCTTCGTCCCTCCACCGCCACCCTTTCCTTCTCCTTCTCCCCCAGAGTCGCTGATATACTCCTCCTTGGAGGGTGTTAGGGGCTGCGGGAGGAATGGGAGGGAGCGGGCACTGGGCGGGACAGCGGCCTGTTAGGGGTGGGGATGTGGGTGGGGGGATGGGGGGGAGTGGGGGGCTGGTGTGTGGAGAGGGGGACCTGTGGTAGCACAGCCCGTCTTGTCGTTGTTGGCAGACTGAGGTGGGAGCTGACGGTCGGGGGCCATGGCAGTGACCACGTCCAGCAGACAGTAGGGTAGCTGATGGGGAGGAGTTCACTGCTGCAGACCAGCGGCATCGGTGCCCAGTTTACAGGTGAAACGACATGAAGTACTGGAGTAACTCAGCAGTTTGAATTAGTCTGAAGAATGATCACGACGTCACCTATCTGCATTCTCCAGAGATACTGCCTGACCCGCTGAGTTACTCCAAACACTTTGTGTCCTTTTGCATATTAATTATTGCAGTTATTTGTTTCAACTACATACAATGATAACATCGTACTCGGTTATAGCGGACAGTCGGCAATAATGGACACCATTCCCCCACCCAGCCCCCCCCCCCCCCCCCCCCCCCCCCCCCCCCATGGTCCATTATAACCAGGGTTTACTGTATTGGTGAACCAAATTGCGTCTAGATTAAAGCAGTTTTGACCCACTGAGTGAATGAAACTGAAACCTAATCTAATTACCAGGCCTATGAGTATCATGAATATGGTGGGCTTTCACTAAGAAATCACAAAAACGAATAAAGGAATGCAATAGCATCTGTGGAGGGAATGGACACGAGACATTTTGGGTTGAGTCCCTTCAAACTTCATCTGATTTTGTTTTCCGAGGAAGCATTTTTTGTTATCGCTACAAATGTTCAACTAACCAGGTACCTCCATTTTATTCCACAGTACAAGTAGATAAAGCAGGAGCTCATGCATGGAGATGAGATTTGAAACTGATTATTGACTTGTTTGAGGGAGCGCTGGGCTTGTTCTGTAGAGCAATGATTGTACAAGTTAAGTGGAAACTGAACATACCCTCATTGACTGGTGTGAATATCTCCCAGTATCACAGCACCTGTGGCCATATCTGCATTCTTATTCTCTGTTATCTGTAAATAATCAATGCCACATCAGTACTAGATTTGAATAGATTTTCTTAAAGAATTGGTACTTAGGTAAGTTTTCATAATGTGAGGTCGCTCTACGAATTAGTGAGTTGAAACCAGCTGATTTTCGTTATTCATGCAGGTTAAATTTAAATTTACATGGGATCTCCTTCAAACCTCTTTTCCACTTACTAATCACTAAAGCACTGGAGTATAAAATGTACGGATTCATTTTATCTGTCCAGTACCATGTTTTAGATCAATGGCATAAACTTTCTAAATCTTTTCAACATGAAATAGGCACAGCACCTTTGATTTTGATTAGATATTACTGAAGTATAAGCTGCCAAAATAGATTAGATTCACTCAGTGCAGGAATATGTATGGTATAAAACCTTCACTGCACATGTTGGGTATGCTCAAAATCTGTGCTCCTACATCAGAAGCATGGTTAGAAGTTAATACAAGTTAGATGAAAGCCTGGTAGATGGGTTTTCAGGCCAGATACACATTAGATATTGTTCATTGTATAACTAACAACAACCTTTATTAATACAACATTTCCAGCACCAGTAAAATGTCCTGAGACATTTAGTGTTTACACCAACATGCACAGAGTATTTGAGCAGATTTCAAAAGCAAAAGTTTATACATTATGCATAACTGGCAGTGGTGCCGTGATTAGATTTGGGATGGTCAGAACTGGAGGACAACAGAGGGCTGAAGGTGAGTTGAGTAGAGAGAGGTCATGGAAGGATTGGAAGACAAGAGTGACAGTCAAGGCATTGCATAACTGTAAGTCAGTGAACATTGATAAGCATGGAGATGATGCTGGAAGAGAATGAGTGTGAGTTGGGATATGGGCAGCAGAGTTTGGGCATTTATGGTTGTACATTACAATAACGAAACAACAGAATATAAATCTGGCTAATACCAGTGACCTGGAAACAAAATGCCCTTAATATATCTTATAATCCATTATAAAATAGTTCTCCATGCCTTTGCTCCAATACTTTCTTTCATTGGCTGATAAAAACCCTACCCACAGCAACACTGGCAGTCTATTTCCCTCCTTCACTTCCAAAACATCAGATAGATAAAGACAATAATCTATTGTGATATTAGCACTTCAACAGGCTGATGCTTTTATAGTCTATGCACTTCAAGACCTTGATTGTCAACATATCATCTTGAATCATTTTTTCCCACGTATATGAATATGTAACTTTTATCCTCCCTTGTATCCCAGGTTTGGTATAGTAGCTATTGGTCTAATTGGCCTTTGCATTGACCTTCCCAATACACAGACATTTATCTCATAACAGGGTAATCAGAATAATGGATGGAATCAGCTGCCTATAAATTCAAGTTAATTTGTGATTTCTGCTCTACTCCTATGCAACCACAGATCTTACCTTCTTTCTGTATTGCCTTGCAATATGCATTGCTGATTTCTGAAAGGTTTCTGGGGTCCCATGTCTGTTTCCTGTGTTATGTTGAGCCACATTGCTTTATGTGCATTACGTGCATTGCCACAATTTGCTATCCTTTCCCAATTTCAAATCCACAAACTTAGTCACAGCTTCTGCATGCACATTAATGAAACTCCTCCGTCCCACTCTTGAGTACTTGTTGTCTCGTTGTTGAGTACTTGTTGTCCCTCATTGTCTCTGATGTGGCAGAAGGTCTGAACATAAATTTTCTTCATCTGAGCATCGAGACAAAAGAAGCCATTACATTTGGTTCCTATCAGCTACTCCAAATACCCACCACTGAATCCATCCCTCTGCTGGGCTATTGCCCGAGCCTGAAATAGGCTGAAATAAGCTTGATGTTACAGATGAGCAACATCAACATCCAATCACAGATTTAGTCTATTGCCAAGACTCGCTCTTCCCATAACATTGGACTAGATTTTGTAATTGGATGTTGATGCCATGTTCAATCTGTATCTCTCCCTCAGTTACTACTACTCTCATCCATATCTTTGTATCTCTCTTTCCTACTCTTGTGGATGTCCTATACCAACTACCATTGATTTTGCTGCGACCTCTAGAACATCCCAATGAATCCGTCACCACACCAACCTCAAACAACACTCCAGAGGCGACCTCTGGTTGAGGTTTGGGCACAGGGAGAAACCACTCCAAGTAGTAAACTGACTAAAGGAAAGGGTTCTGAGCTCACATCTTGGTAACAAGTCCGAAAATAAATAGAAACATAGAAACATAGGTGCAGGAGAAGGCTATTCGGCCCTTCAAGTCAGCACTGCCATCAATATGATCATGGCTGATCATCCAAAATCAGTACCCCGCTCCTGCTTATTCCCGATATCCCTTGATTCCCTTAGCCCTAAGAGCGAAATCTAACTTTCTTGAAAACATCCAGTGAATTGGCCTCCACTGCCTCAATTCCACAGATTTACAACTCTCTGGGTGAAAAAGTATTTCCTCATCTCAATCTTAAATGGCCTACCCCTTAAACTGTGACCCCTGGTTCTGGACTCCCCCAACATTGGGAACATTTTTCCTGCATCTAGCCTGTCCAATCCTTTAAGAATTTTATGTTTCTATAAGATGCCCTGTCATCCTTTTAAACTCCAGTGAATACATGCCCAGTTGACCCATTCTTTCATTAGGCGATCCATTCTTTTATGAAGAGTCCAGTGGAACTTCTTGCCTTGTGCACTTGGTCACAGAAAATATCAGCTTAATATTATTTAGTTTCGTGGATATTTTCTGAAAATATTCTAAAAGTTTAACCTTTTCAACTCAAAGAATACATTTTCAAATCGTATTCAGTGCATATCATTTTACATACAATTAACTTAGTTTACAGTTAGCTATTTCTTTATTAAAGCGTCCTTTTATCACAAAGGTTCAATGCCTGCCCATTGAAGGGCTCAGCGTTTGGTGGTCCTTGATGAATGTTATCAGAGCAGATTCATCTTTATAACGTCTAGTAACTGCACAGACAGTGTTTTTAAATTTCTGCTGGCAACATGCAGGTGTTGGGATAGTTTTTGTGGTTTTTGTGCATTAGCTTGAGGTAAACTTTGCTTTGTCTTTAATGAGTAATCATAAGTTTGTTCTGCCAATTGCAATAATGTGGGAGCATTTTCTATTCTGCCTGTTGCCGCTTGAACTGATTTAAGATGCAAACTGTACGGGTAGATTTTTGTCTCACTGCATGGGCAGTATAAGCTGGAGTTTATCATTCACCCATTACAAAGAAGAAACCATTTCTACCATTGTATTCACTTCACCAGGATTTAACTTGTGCACTGAATCTGGTATAGTTTTAGCTTTCAAGGCCAGAATGATACTGGGCACAAGCTGTTCAGTGAAAGTACTGAACAGTACCTTTATCTTGCATCCCATTTTAATCAAAACATGCTGACTTTGCTCAATAAACCAAACCCATGTTACTTGCATAACGTTATCTGACCTGAACCATGGGCTCTGTTTTTCTCCCCACTGAGTATTTCCAGCATTTTCTGTTTTTGTGTTGCATAATGTTGGTATTGGCTAACTTATTCACACAACTTTAAACCAGAAGGCTGTGGCTTCAATTGCACTTCCTGAGAAGAGCATTGGTTAACTTGGGCTGATACTTCAGTGCAGCACAGAGGGAGTGCTGCACAGCTGGATGTCCAGCTTACAGATGAAATGTTAAACTGCCATAGTTCACCTTCTGAGGCACATGTAAGGGATCGCACCATCCAAAGTAAAGCAGCGGTGTGATATTTGTGTGTCTCCGGGACAACATTACCAACATATATAGAGTTGGGTCAGATTTGAGTGCAAAGACTAGTTAAATTCCCACCACTTCAAAGCACTGACAATGTAGCTTAATGGTGCCAACTATTAAGTGTCTGAAATCACCAGATTGGCTGAATAGGAGTTTTAGTGGTGCAAGTTGTATACATTTTGTCAGCACCAGAAATATGACGATTCTTTGTGTACTTTGTGTATTGTATGCAAAAACAAAGAATTTCACTGTACCTAGGTACATGTGACAATAAAGTATCATCAAATTGAATTTAATCAAATATAGGATCCACACTCTCTTAAATCAAGAAATAAATTGTTGGAGTTTCTTAAGATATATGCTTTTAAGCAGAAGTTGCTCTCCTTAATATTTATATCCAAAATTGTATTGTCCCATCCATTCATCATATCAGTCCTCACATTGGCTCCTGGTCCAGTGGCAATTTAACTAAAATAATCACCTTTACAATAAACCCCTTCAAAGCATTCCCATGTTTTCTTTATAATATTTCCCTTGCACCCATCAATATATCTTCCTCCTCCACTTTAGCTTAGCTTAGAAATACAGCGTGGAAACAGGCCCTTCAGCCCACTGAGTCCATGCCGAGCAACAATTACCCAAACACTAGTTTAATGTCCTACACATTAGGGGCAATTTGCAGAATCTGATTAACCAACAAACCTGCATGTATTTAGGATGTGGGAGGAAACCGGAGCAACTGGAGGAAACCATGCGGTCCTAGGAAGAACTTACAAACTCCACACAGACAACGCCCATTGTCAGGATCGAACCTGGGTCTTTGACGTTGTGAGGCAACAGCTCTACCGCTGTGCCACAGATCTGAATTTGTTTCTATTTTCAATTTTAATTACTCCACTTCTTAGGATCTAAGATCTGGAATTCTCTTCCTTCTTTGCCTTTCCCCCCCCTATAAATTCTGTCTCTTTGACTAAGCTTTTGGTGACGTCCTTATATGAATTGGTGTCAACATTTGCTGTATTTAATAATCATACTGTGAAATACCGTGTTAAACAGTAAAGGTGTTATATCAACACCTTTAAAATAATCAGAGGCACTGCAAAACAGTGAATAAGGCCTTTCAGGGGTCAGTAGCTGTCGAAAGTTATTAGATCAGTGTTGAGGCAGGGTGTTTGGATGCACCATCTGGTGGGACTGTCAAGAGTTGAGGTTGACTCTGACTACTAGACCTCTGCTGCTCCCATCAACCGCATTGGAGACCCTCGAACGTTTTTTAATCAGACTTTACTAGACTTTATCTTGCAGTAAATATTATTTCCTTTATCGTGTATACTATGGACAGCTTGATTGTAATCATGTATAGTCTTTCCGCTGACTGGATAGCACGCAACAAAAATAGCTTTTCACTGAACTCGGTTCACGTGACAATTAACAAAACTAAATAATGTGGCTGGTGCACACACAGGGTGAAGGACAGACTGAGAGCAATCCAGGATATTAATGGAAGATGAGGTTACAACAAAGCATCCTAAATATAACTATACATTTTAAGACCTTTCTTCAGATTATTCAAAAGCTGCTCACACTTTCTTCTCAGGGGGGCAGAGATTTCTTGATGCCCAAAGTCAGGAAATGGACATGTTTCCTCCCTGTCCATTCTCAATAGACATATCAACTGGACATATCAATTTTACAGGGAGAATCTCTCAAGTACGCGTCTATGTGTCCAACTCTAACACGAGTAGGGGTGAGATTTCATAGACTTTTACAGCTTACCATGTAGCAACTCTTTCAAAAAGCACTTTGAATTATAGTTAGTGTTGTAGATTCATAGAGTAATTAAGTCCTACAGCATGGAAACTGGCCCTTCGGCCCAACTTGCCCACACCAGCCAACATGTCCCAACAACCTTAGATCTACCTGCCTGCATTTGGCCCATGTCACACTAAACCTGTCCTATCCATGTACATGTCTAAATGTTTCTTAAACATTGCGACACACCCTGCCTCAACTACCTCCTCCGGCAGCTCGTTCCATACACCCACCACCGTATGTGGATGTGGAGAGGGTGTTTCCACTAGTGGGAGAGTCTAGGATTAAAGGTCATAGCCTCAGAATTAAAGGACATTCCTTTAGGAAGGAGATGTGGAGGAATTTCTTTAGTCAGAGGATGGTGAATCTTTGGAATTTATTGCCACAGAAGGCTGTGGGGGCCGTCAATGGATATTTTTAAGGCAGAGATAGAGAGATTCTTGATTAGTACAGGTGTTAGAGATTATGGGGAGAGGTCCGGAGAATGGAGTTATGAGGCAGAGATAAATCAGCCATGATTGAATGGTGAAGTAGACTTGATGAGCCGAATGGCCTAATTCTGCTCCTATCACTTATGACTTTACGACCTTGTGTGTGAAGTTACCCCTCAAGTTCCTATTAAAATTAAGAATGTCTATCATGCAGAATTGACATCCATAAGTCCACCATATCTCCCATTCCCCATCTCACCACCACACCACCCCAGCCCACCCGGCCTCCCCCCCCCTACATCACCCCACCATCGCCCAGGCCATTCTCTGCACAACCCCACGTTTCTGACATTATCCATGGACCTTGTCCTAATACTTACTGAACAACCACCATCAGTTGAAAAACATCTTCAAAGAAACTTGGACCCAGAAATTCTCATCAGCTGAAAATGACTTGGATTGATCAACATGAACAAAGTCAAGTGATGCTCTCTCATGCAATGCACTAACTTAGCTTTAATTTGTCCTTTTGCATACCTTACATTCATTTGTTCTATTTACCTTCTCATATCTCTCGTTTCCCACTCCCTGAAGACGGATCTTGAAGTGAAACGTCACCTATTCCATTTATCGAGAGATGCTGCCTGACCTGTGGAGTTACTCCAGCTTTTCATGTCTATCTTCAGTGTAAACCAGCATCTGCAGTTCCTTCCTACACTAACTAGCAGTCACTTGTTTTGTGTGGCCATATTCTTTCATAAACCTCGTCTGGCCCACTGCTTGTCCTTTTCACAGAGTTTACCACAAATTGCCCCATTTTGGCAGGCAGATGTGTATTGAATAAAAGTGAACTACATAATGTGTGAAATCCCCGAGGAGATTACAGAAAATAACGTCATTGCTCTCTAATTACCTAATCTCTAACAAAACGTTTTGCCCATAGCTTGTCTGTAAATTGAAGACTTTGGACCTCGGTTGAATTTTGTGCTCCAGTCCATGCTCCAGCACAGAGTGAATCTCTGTTGTAAGGAGACTTGGCTTGGCAAGAACTCCTTTCCTGAACAGCTTAAAATACCTTATGTGTAAGTGAGATAAGAAGGATAGTCGAGCTACGTAACAAAACTGCACTTCAGATCTTCTTGATCAGATATTTACATTAATGACAATTCGACCATGGCAAACTTTGCAGCTTCGGAACGCTGGCTGTACACTACTGTTGACAAGCAGCCATGATAGCATCTCAGACTGCTGGGCGCCTCCGTGCTACCACAGGTGCCAAGTGGTGTAGAATGGACCTTTATACACACAACCTTCACTTTGTATTTATTCAGTTACTGCTTCATATATAAAATGTATGCAGAACTGCTGTAATATTCCATGCACAGCTCTATGGTTAATTAACTTATTAATTGCTAGAATAGGCTTAGGATGAATTGGCTACTTGACAATCAATATTGGACAGATTACACATTCTTCACAAATTTAATTTGGCAAAATATCCACCAAGAGGACTTCATCGTGTTTTCTGAATTAGTGAGAACTTTTTGAATCTTTGTTTAATAACTGATACCACACAACTTGCTTGCAATTGAGTAGCAGTGTGCTGAATGGGGAAGTAGGCATCATTGTTTTTTTTAGTTTATTGGTTTATTATTGACATGTGTACCGAGATGCAGTGAAAACCGTTTTGCATAAGTACATGAGTGTAAACAAGAGATTCACATGATATATAATCCAAGATCATCTTTAATCGTTATGCAAATGATAGCAGTACAGTAGATCGTTAGTTGTCAGAGCATCCTGACTTCTTCCAGAACTGAGCAGTGTAGGAAGTGGGTGTTAATATAAATGGTACAGTAAGGTAGGGTTAGTGATGCTAGCCTATTATGATCCGTTGTCATTCATAAACCAATCTACATCCTTCCACCTAAAGAGTGAGAATAATGAGCACACATGCCATAAGAATTAAACAAATTCGCCATATCTATCAGGCGGTCTACTAATACGACCCGAACGCGTACGGAACAAGCCCTCTCCTCCTTCACCGGAAAGATTCGAGGGAGGGGGTGAACCCGGAAGCAAGAAAGTAGCGGGGGGGGCGGGGGGTCATCCCGTGGTTACTCACAGCCGTTGGTCGAGGAGGAGTGTGGGACATGCTGGGGATAGTGGAAGGCAAGAGCGGAACTCACTATCAAAACATGGAGGGGACGGGGACACAATGTTTTGGCGGCCGCGCGTGCATGCGCACACTCACACACGTGCGCGAGTCTTCGGAGGCTAAATCCAGCGCTAAATGCAACTCAACTGCCTGTCTCACCGGGTTAACCAATGGTCCTATCTGGACTGATGGGATAATAGTGCCACTTCTCCGCGCTGGCCATATTTCCCGCAAGCCCATGCAGGTTAACCTGGCGAGGATGTCGCCCACCTCTCAAAACATGGGGGGGGGGACGTGTCCCCTCTGGCCCCCCCGAGTTTTCCGCCCCTGGTGGAAGGTACGGCAGCAAACGGCTGGAACTGAAGTGGTGGAGCATAAGGTCCGGCTGATGGCGGACGGGGTTCATTCACGGCAAGCAAATGTTGGCGACCTCTGCGGTATACGGTACCATCATAGTCCACAAGGTAAGATCGTGGTTCTTCAGCCAGGCTGACAACAGTACCCAGACGGGAATGTCCCATAGAAGTTTGTAAACGAACGACCTGCCTCGGCAGTAGAGGCTTAAGTGATTTGCTTGATTTGTCATGCGATCGTATCTGAATGTCGTGTTCTCCTGAATACGCTTTTGGATTGTTGTTGGCTTCAGCACCCGCGGTATCAGTTTCAGCTGCGCAATCGGAATTGGAGGTTTTGTTGTTCTGGACATCAGTCGCTGGGCACGTCTGAATTGGCAAGGCGTGCTCGTTCCATCAGGTGTTTTGCGCTTCTGACTGCTCGTTCAGCGAGCCCGTTACTCTGGGGGTATTCGGGGCTGCTCGTGACGTGGTGGAAATTCCATCGGTTGGCAAAGAGCTTGAATTCGTGGCTGGTAAACTGTCTTCCTTTGTTGGTCTGCAAACGGACGGGTGCGCCGAATGTAGAGAAATGTTTCTTTAGTTTTCGAATGACCATCTCAGATGTGATGGAAGTCAGTAGGTCGAGTTCAAACCAGTTTGAATAGGAGTCGACTAGGACGAGATAGTGCTTACCGCGCCATTCGAAAATGTCTGCCACCACCGATGTCCAGGGCAGTGCTGGTGGAGGTTGTTGCAGTAGGGGCTGCCTCTGCTGGTGTGGTGTGAGACTGTTGCAGGTGGGGCAGGAGGCTGTACGGTCCCGTATGTACTTGGCCATCACAGGCCAGTAGAACAGGTTCTGCGCGTGGGCCAGCGTGGCAACAATTCCTGGGTGACCGCCGTGTGCCTCTTTGTAGTATTCCTCACGTAGTGATGAGAGGATCACGACATTATGGCCCTTAACTATGACACCATCCTGTATTACCAGTTCATCGCGGACTAAAAAGAACGACTGCACCTCTGTTGCTATGCCAGATTGTCTGTCTGGCCAACCTCTTTTGATCACTGATGAAAGTATCTGGAGGGTGGCGTCGGCAGCCGTATGTTCGGCTATGCGGCGCAGTTGTTTTGTAGGAACAAAGTCAACGCCGAGGACCGTAAACTCTTCCCGTTCATCGGGGTGATGTTCGCTGGATGCCCGAGATGCACGAGAGAGTGTGTCTGCAACGTGCATGTCTTTACCCATTTTGTAGACAAGTTTAAAGTCGAAACGCTGGAGCTGCATTTTTCACAGGCATTGCAGGCGAGCTGGTGCAGCATGGATGGGTTTGTTAATGATCTTAACCAGTGGTTGGTGGTCTGTCTCGACCATGAAGGCGTTTCCAAAGATAAAATTATTGAATTTGGAACAGGCAAAGACGACAGCCAGCAGCACCGTCTCGATTTGTGCATAGCGCTGTTCTGTGTCGGTCATGGTGCGGGAGGCATAGGAAACAGGGCGCAAGGCACCATCAGCAGATGGTTGTAGGCAGGCTGCACCGAGCCCGAATCGCGAGGCATCACAGGTAACTGTCACAGGGCGCTTCAGGTCAAAGAATGTCAGGGTTGGTGTGCTGGTCAGCTTTGATTTTAAAGCATCAAATGCATTTTGGTGTTGTTGGAACCAGGACCAAGTAGTATCCTTTCTAGTCAGTTGTCCGGTAGGCGGCGCGGCTCTGGCCAGCAGCGGCCTCTGCAGCCTGTCCGCGTTTTTTTATTATTTTTTGTCATGTAGTTTTTGTTATTTTATGTTGGGGTGTGTGTGTGTGGGGGGGCGGGGGTGGGGTGGGAGGAACCACTTTTTGAATCTCTCCCTGCACTGGAGACCCGACCTTTTCTCGTCGGGTCTCAGGTGTCGTTGAGGCCGCAACGAGGAGCGGCCTCCAACAGGAAGAAGCCGGGGACTCAGGTGTCGACTCACCGTTGCCGTCGCGGAGCTGGCCGAGACCGGAGCGGGTGGAGCGGTGGAGGAGCGCTACTGCTGCTGTTGCTGCCGCTGCCGCTGCTGCTGCTGAGTCGGAGGCTCCAACTGCGGGTCTGCGGACGACGGCACCGGGAGCCCACGACTCCCTGGAGGGAGACCGCTTTTCGGGGCTCCTGCAACGGCGACTTCTCCCGCCCGAGTTGCGGGGTTGAAGAGCTCCTGGAGCGGGGCCTGCATCACTGCCCCACGCGGCTGGAATGGCCGCGGACTCTGCGAGTGCACACCGGGGGCTCTAACACCAAGACCCGGTGTGCGACCTCGCACCACCCGGCGTGACTTTAATGGCCGCGGGACAATCGCCATCGCCAGCCGGGGGCTATGACTTTGACTCTGACATCGGGGGGGGGGGGGAGAGTGCAGTGGAGAGATAAGTTTATTTGGCCTTCCATCACAGCTATGTGATGGATGTTTATGTTAAATGTAATTATGTTGTGTCTGGGGTCTATTTGTGTGTAATGTATGGCTGCAGAAACGGCATTTCGTTTGGACCTCCAGGGGTCCAAATGACAATTAAATTGACTCTTGCACTTGTTAGAGTGGAGCTTCAGGTTGATCTGATGTGCCCGGTCCATGATAAGCCTTAGATTGTGGCCGTGCTCCGGTGCGTCTTTGCCATACACCAGGATATCGTCAATAATGATGGCACATGGGAGGCCCAGGAACAGCAGCTCCATGTTCCTCTGGAAGACCTCACTGGCTGAGTTGTTGCCGACTGGCATTCTTAGAAACTTGAATCTGCCGAATGGAGTGGAAAATGTGGTGAGGTTTGACGACTCGTTGTCCAGCGGTAACTGCCAGAAGGAGCTCTTTGCATCGCGGATGGAAAAAACGGTAGCTTGTCCGATCTGTGCTGCAACGTCCTCGACAGTCCTCATAGGATAGTGAGGGCGCCTGATGGCAGAGTTCACGTCTTTTGGATTGATGCACAAACGGAGCTCGTCTTTATCTTTCTTGAGAGTAGCAACCGTGGTGGATACCCAATCAGTGGGCTCACTGACCTCTTCAAGCACACCCAAGGAGACCATGTTTGTGAGCTCTGACTCAATCCTGTCCCTCATGACATGTGCCACACGGTGTGGTGCATGAACGACAGGTGCCACATTGAGGTAATTGGATATCTTGCAGGTCAGAGGCAGTTTGCCTAGTTTGTCATCGAACAGATCAGGGTATTATTTTATCGGGTCATTGATATCAGTAGCTTGTGGACCGTTTGGGCAAAGGAAATCAGTCCCAAATCCTGGCACGCATGGTTGCCCAACAGAGTCACAAAGTTAGAGTTCAAAACATAGAAGGGCAGATCCCTTGAGTTTTTTTTCAGCACACATTTAAAAGTGGTTCTTCCCATTGGAACCAGCACCTCCCCCCTGTAAGCATGCAGAGTGGAGCTGTCTGTAATCAGGACCTCGTTATTTCGTATCTTGTTGTAGAGGTTTACAGACATTACATTGACCTTTGCACCTGTGTCTAATTTAGCCTTGAAGCTAACCTTGTTGACAGTAATCAGAACTGTAGGGTCGGGAATCTTACCAGCTGCATGCAGGAGTGAATACACGGTTGACTCCCCTTGCAAATTAATTGGACTGTTCTCGGGGGCAGTGTTGAGCTGGTACTGAGAAATCGAGGTTGTTTCGTCTTGGTGTAACATGTGCAGATTAGGTTTCAAAATGGAGGGTTTCTTCCCATGGGCCCGACAGGCGGCAGCGAGATAGTTCATTTTCTTGCCATAATTGCAAGCCTTCCCGTAAACTGGACATATCACTTGCTTATTGTGCAGATAATTACAATTCGAGGGGCCTCGGTCGTAAATCTTCTGTTGACTGTCCGTGCTCGTGGTCAGGTGAATCCAGTCAAATTGATGGATTTTGTTTCAGTTTCACGCTGATCGTTTAATAGGGCGACAAGCTCTGCCAAACGACAGGCATGCACGGCCTCATGGAGTATTAAATTAGGATTCCGCAACAACTCTGATCGTAGCTTTTGATCATTCATCCTTGTCACTAAAATGTCTCTTGTCAGCTGGTCCGTCATATTTTCAAAGCAGCACCTTTGGGCCATAAATTTCAAATCGCAGATAAATGCCTCAACTGGTTCATCGGGAAGTTGTCGTCTAGCAAAGAATCTGACTCTTTCTAAAATGTGGTTCGAGGGTAGGTCACAAATCTCACTAAATTTACACGGTAAAACATTTGGATCATTTACAGATTCTGCTGGTGTAACTACCTGATTGTTGCCGTCGAGGACTGCAGGGGCGTATTGGAAAGTCTTAGCCCTCCTCATTGAGTCTGGACCTGCAAGGTTAAGTAGAAGGGAAGCTTTGACAGCGTCTGGATCATTTCGGTGCACGATGTTCATGTAGTGTTGATAATCAATCTCAAAAGTCACCCATCGCTCACCAATGTCGGAATCGAAGATAAGCTGTGCAGGCTCTCGGCAAGATAGAGCCATTGTAAAGCGGAGAAAAAAAACCTCACAAAAGTAAATAAAACCCGATATACAGAAGCGGTGGGTTAACCCAAACTGGCTGACACCATGTAAACAAGAGATTCACGCGATATATAATCCAAGATCATCTTTAATCGTCATGCAAACTATAGCAGTACAGTAGATCGTTAGTTGTCAGAGCATCCTGACTGCTTCCAGTACTGAGCAGTGTGGGAAGTGGGTTTTAATATAAATGGTAGAGTAGGGTGGGGTTAGTGATGCTAACCTATTATGATTGGTTGTCATGCATAAACCAATCTACAATGAGTATAATCAAGCAACGCATGGGTACAACAAGTAATGTAAAGAAACAATATCAGAGTGAATAACATGGTGTTACAGCATTAAAGCATTACTGTTGCAGAGAAAATTGTGCACAGAAAATTGTGCAAGGACTGCAATGAGATAAGTTGAGAGATTGGGAATACACCTATAGCTTATGAGAGGGCTGTTCAGTCGTCTGATGTCAGAAGGCAAGAATCTGGTGCATATGTTTTCAAACTTAATATCTTCTGTCCAACAGGAGAGGAGAGAAGACTGGAGTGTAAATGGTCCTTGATTATGTTGGACAGAAAGCAAAGTGCTGGAGAATCAACGGGTCAGGCAGCATCAGTGAAGGGAGTGGACCGATGATGTTTCGAGTCAGGACTCTTCTTCAGACTTGCTTATGTTGGATGCCTTTCTGAGGCAAAGTGAAGAGTGCAGATGGAGTCAAATGGATGGAGGCTGATTTATGTGATGGACTGAACTACAGGTATATCCATAACTCTGCAATTTCTGAAGGTCTTGGTGCCAAGCCAAGCTGTGACGGATGCTGAGAGGCTGCAGAAGTTGGTAAGATTTGTTGGAGGTATGGTGAACTTCCTTTATTTATTATTGTCACATGATCAGAGATGCAGTGAAAAGCTA
This sequence comes from Leucoraja erinaceus, assembly GCF_028641065.1. Taxonomy (NCBI): domain Eukaryota; kingdom Metazoa; phylum Chordata; class Chondrichthyes; order Rajiformes; family Rajidae; genus Leucoraja; species Leucoraja erinaceus. Next base: position 58,474,770 of record NC_073379.1, read on the forward strand.
AGTCTTCTGAGAAAGAAGAGGTGTTCACAAGTTCATGTTCTCAGAGCAGAATTAGGCCATTTGGCCCATCAAGTTTACTCTGCCATTCAATTACGACTGATCTATCTTTCCCTCTCAACCCCATTCCCCTGCCTTCGCCCAATATCCCCTGGCACCCTCACTAATCAAGAAGTAAGTGTTGGTAGTTTTCTTGGCCTCTGTTTTTAATATTGTTGTCCATGCCATGCTGTTAGCGGTATCTACATCTAAGAACTTCAAGCTCTCGACCATGTTCAATTCAGCACCATTCATGCTGACTGGCTATATACAGTGCTATCAGAACGTATTCAGGCCCCTTAGTTTTTTCCACATTTTGTTACGTTACAGCCATATTCTAAAATTGATTAAATCTCTTTTTTTTAAATCATCAATCTACACACAATACCCCAGAATAACGAAGTGAAAACTGGTGTTAGAAATTTTTGCAAAGTAATTAAAAATAAATAATTGAAATATCACAGACATAAGTATTCTGACCCTTTGCTATGACACTCAAAATTGAGCTTAGGTGCATTAGGACTCTTAGTAGCTGGCATAGAGCTGGCTGCCTGGCCAAACTGAGCAATCAGGGGAGAAGGGCTTTGGTCGGGAGATGACCAAGGTCCCGATGGTCACTCTAATAGAGCTCCAGAGTTCATTTGTAGAGATGGGAGAACCTTCCAGAAGGACAACTATACCTGCAGCACTCCACCAATCAGGCCTTTATGGTAGAGTGGCCAGACGGAAGCTATGGCTCATTTGGATGAAGGAATTGGATGCAACGTCTCCAAGTTTGCGGATGACGCGAAGCTGGGGGGCAGTGTTAGCTGTGAGGAGGATGCTAGGAGGCTGCAAGGTTAGGTTGGGTGAGTGGGCAAATGCATGGTTAAATGTGAGGTTATCCACTTTGGTGGCAAGAACAGGAAAGTAGACTATTATCAGAATGGTGGCCAATAAGGAAAAGGGGAGATGCAACGAGACCTGGGTGTCATTGAAAGTAGGCATGCAGGTGCAGCAGGCAGTGAAGAAAGTGAATGGTAGGTTAGCATTCATAGCGAAAGGATTTGAGTTTAGGAGCAGGGAGGTTCTGCTGCCGTTGTACAGGGCCTTGGTGAGACCACACCTGAAGTATTGTGTACAGTTTTGGTCTCCTAATCTGAGGAAAGACATTATTGCCATAGAGGGAGTACAGAGAAGGTTCACCAGACTGATTCTTGGGATAGCAGGACTTTCATATGAAGAAAGACTGGATAGACTTGGCTTTTACTCACTAGAATTTAGAAGATTAAGGGGGGATCTTATAGAAACTTACAAAATTCTTAAGGGGTTGGACAGGTTAGATTCAGGAAGATTGTTCCCGATGTTGGGGAAGTCCAGAATACAGGGTCACAGTTTAAGGATAAGGGGGAAGTCTTTTAGGACTGAGATGAGAAAAACATTTTTCACACAGAGAGTGTTGCATCTGTGGAATTCTCTGCCACAGAAGGTAGTTGAGGCCAGTTCATTGGCTATATTTAAGAGGGAGTTAGATGTGGCCCTTGTGGCTAAAGGTGTCAGGGGGTATGGAGAGAAGGCAGGTACAGGATACTGAGTTGGATGATCAGCCATGATCATATTGAATGGCGGTGCAGGCTCGAAGGGCCGAATGGCCTACTCCTGCACCTATTTTCTATGTTTCTATCTTCTTGCACCACCCCACACAGTCCACCAAACATCACAGTTTTCGTGCCTTCCAGCTTTTGGTTTTCTATCTGTTCACTTTATTGAAATGAAAGTCTGAAGCATTTTTAATGTTTGTTTGTAGTTCTATGTTATTTCAAATATACAGATTATGGATAAATCATGATAGGAGAAGTACATAAAATGGAGACGACATTTGAACTTACTTGGGAATTTTTGAAAAATGATTTACACTATTGAATGATGAACTAATGAGAACCATAGTATAATTACAAAAAGCTGCAATATTAGAAAAGCCACAGCACAACTTGCGTATTGTGCAGAAACATTATAGAATATATTTGAATATTCTGTTGTGGGAATGTGCAGATTAGGAGGTAGACGATGTCTGGCACATTAATGGCAGGAACGTTACTTGCTACATGTCATCTCGTGCACAAAGGCTATCCAGGTCCTGCTCCGTGCAGGCAGGGATCGCATCCTTGCTGAGATTTCCAAACACACGTAGTCTTTCTCTTCCTACTGCTTCCTGAACAGGAGTTACAATGTTTGCACAAATTTGCCCAGAATTTGTGCTTTTAAATTCTCAGTATGTCTCCTTAGTGCCTTAGGTTCTGAGAAGGTGCATCTTAACTCTCATCCATTTTACCTCCGCCCCAACATATTCTATATTACGTTGTTCCATTGGCATCATCTACCCATCACACTTTACCTCTCATGTTATCTTACTTCTGCTAGTCAAGGCATCATTAGGTTTATTAAAAGCAAAAACACTGTTATTATTAGCTAGAGTTGTTCACCCAAATCAAGACTCAATTTACAAAATAGGATTAATTTGAATTATTCTCCCAGGGCATTTGACTCATTCTTTGCTCGAACACTGATAGGTGATACCAACAAAGATGTATTGATGAATTGCACTTTAAATGGTAAATATAGATTATGTTTACCATGATTTTAAATGATCAAGCGTTCTCACAGGTTTTCTTTTTTTACTCTTCGGGTTATCGCTAAACCCTATTCATTCAACCTCGGTGTGAACTGGTTTTTACAATGGCTGGCCTGAAGAAAATTGCAGTGGGTCAGCCTCCCTTGTCCAAAGAGACGTTTAATTACAATGTCATTGAATAAGACGCTGCAAAGAGAACAAAACAAGGTGACAGCAGGGAAAATGTTCGAGGGCCAAATAAAAGGTTAGGGTTTGGAGTTGGAGCATTGGGAGCTACCTACAACAATAGCTGGGTAACATGACCATTTTGTAAAGAATTTCACGTTACCATATGGTACAGCTTCTTAAAATATACAATTTCATCTCATCTATTTACGACATTTCAAAAAGGGAATAAACTGCACAATACTAATGTGACCACTGTGAAAGATTAGAATAATATTACCGAGTAATTGCTAACCCTTTGTCACTGGAAACGATTTAATATCCCAGTAAATTATGAATGACATGAGGCAGTATGTTTGACTCAGCGTATGTCTGCTTCCATTATTATTTAAGTAGAAAATAATCAATGGATAATTTTGTGTATGTTTATGAAGGTAACATTAATTAAAAAGTATAAGGAATATCTTTTCCTTGGCATCGTCTAATGGCTAATAAAGATCAGGTAACTGAACATTTCATGGATTTATTTACTTTAGATCTCAATAAAAAGGATTCTGAGATTTAAAGTCAGTTATTCTTTTTTTTATACTGGCTTAAATTACTTGGTCTGTGAAAATATACAGCCCTATATTTCTTTTATTGGTCCACTGTTTTGACAGCCACCCTCTGAAAGTTGCTATCATTGTTTTAGGTCAGCCAACTTGATTTGACACACGGAACATCAGTGAAAATAACATTTTGGCAGAGAAGCCCAAATTACATTGAAATCAATTTTAACCATTAATGTTTGCATGAACAATTTGAAATTTTTCCCTAGTCTTCCATCGTTCCCAGGGAAAATCAGTGGAATTGCTGGAGAAATTAAATGAACTGCTATATTGTTACTATTAATTTCATTTTTTCAGCGGTTCTTCCGATTACTCATCAATAGAAGTTATTACAGGTAATTGTGCAAAGTCTGCAAATAAATTTCCTCCCAACATTCTGCTCAGAATCTACTTCATCTTGCAACCTTGCCTCACAGGAGACATAACATAGCCGTTTTATATCATGTTTATGGCACATAAGAATCAGAACATACTTTACAAATTGAGTGGACATGCTTTTATTCACTTTTATCCTAAATTTTAAATTTTGGGCTAAAATGATATTGCTGAGATTACTAAAGAATTTTGTTGAAGGATCAGACTTCAACACAATCCATCTCCATTTGAGGTAACTATGGTATAATCAGCTTTTTGAATTATATTATTTTAGAAGGCTGGAACATACTTTTTCATCCCAGTATCTGTTGTGATATCTCAAGCAAGGCTGACTCGAAGAAAATCATCAGATAAAGGCTGGGAGAGAGGTTTTGTTTGGAGTTTTTTGCAGCTTTGTTCTTAAACTTCCAACATGGTTGTTGCAATCTAGCAATGTTTCAAACTACTCTGCTGATTCTTATTATATCAGTGATCTGACAGAATTCCACTGGGTCTAGAATTACTCTCATCTGACGGGGAGCAGTTAAGCACAGCAGGAATGTTTCTTGGCACAAAAACGCACACAGAGCAAAATCATTGGCTAATCCAGGATACAGATGGCACTCTGCTTGGTGTACTTTCTTTGCATTCTCCCCAGAGCAGTGTTGGTATGCTTCACAGACCTGTCAGCACACCAGCCTATTGATGTGGGCCAACAGAATCTGACCATTGAAACAAGGCTCTGGTTGCTGAGGGGATATCAGAAATCAATGTATTGATCAGAATCTACATGACCTATCATTTTATGAAGGGAAATGAAGCCACTCTAAACTTGGCACCTCAAAGTACAAGCATGAAACCAAACCAACAAATAAGGTACATGTTTAAAATCAGCATTTTATTTTTTTCATAATCAGCATTTCAACCCCTGTGCTTATTTAGTGTGAAAACTGGTGCATTTACAACCTTGAAAGTGGAATTGTAGCATTTTCTATCTCTTGATGTACTTGATTGTAATATTCCTCATTTTACAAATTGAGTATGTGTGAATTACTCTGAAAGTACAAATCGGATAATGTGACCAAAATATCTTACTACGGTATATGCCAGGGTAGGTTCACTCTGTCCAGTATGTATCAAGGGACAATTTTATATTTTCTACCAAGCCTGTACGTCTTTGCAGTGTGGGGAGAAACCAAAGATCTCGGAGAAAACCTACGCAGTTATGGGGAGAACGTACAAACTCTGTACAGACAGCACCCTTAGTCAGGATTGAACCCGGGTCTCTGGCGCTGCAAGCGCTGTAAGGCAGCAACTCTACCGCTGCGCCAACATGCTGCAGTTCTGGTATGATTTTTGTACTTATAGAAAACATAGAAAATAGGTGCAGGAGGAGGCCATTCAGCCCTTCGAGCCAGCACCGCCATTCATTGTGATCATGACTGATCGTTCCCAATCAATAACCCGTGCCTGCCTTCTCCCCATATCCCTTGATTCCACTAGCCCCTAGAGCTCTATCCAACTCTCTCTTAAATCCATCCAGTGATTTGGCCTCCACTGCCCTCTATGGCAGGGAATTTCACAAATTCACAGCTCTCGGGATGAAATTTCTTTTTCTCGCCTCAGTCTTAAATGGCCTCCCCTTTATTCTAAGACTGTGGCCCCTAATTCTGGACTCACCCAACATTGGGAGCATTTTTCCTGCATCTAGCTTGTCCAGTCCTTTTATAATTTTATATGTTTCTATAAGATGCCCCCTCATCCTTCTAAACTCCAGTGAATACAAGCCTAGTCTTTTCAATCTTTCCTCTTATGACAGTCCCGCCATCCCAGGGTTCAATCTCGTGAACCTACGCTGCACTGCCTCAATCACAAGGATATCCTTCCTCAAATTAGGAGACCAAAACTGTACAAAATACTCCAGATGTGGTCTTACCAGAGCCCTATACAACTGCAGAAGAACCTCTTTACTCCTAGACTGAAATCCTCTTGTTATGAAGGCCAACATTCTATTAGCTTTCTTCACTGCCTGCTGTACCTGCACGCCAACTTTCAGTGACTGGTGTACAAGGACACCCAGGTCTCGCTGCACCTCCCCCTTACCTAACCTAACCCCATTGAGATAATAATCTTCCCCCTTGTTTTTGCCGCCAAAGTGGATAACTTCACATTTATCTATATTATACTGCATCTGCCACGCATCTGCCCACTCACTCAAGCTGTCCAGGTCACCCTCCAACCTCCTAACATCCTCTTCACAGTTCACACTGCCACCCAGCTTTGTGTAATCCGCAAACCTGCTAATGTTGCTCCTAATTCCCTCTTCCAAATCATTAATATATATGGTAAACAGTTGCGGCCCCAACACAGAGCCTTGCGGCACTCCACTCGCCACTGCCTGCCATTCTGAAAAGGACCCGTTCACTCCTACTCTTTGCTTCCTGTCTGCCAACAAATTTTCTATCCATGTCAACACCCTACCCCCAATACCATGTGCTGTAATTTTAGTCACCAGTCTCCAGTGAGGGACCTTATCAGAGGCTTTCTGAAAGTCGAGATACACTACATCCACTGGCTCCCCTTCATCCATTTTACTTGTCACATCCTCAAATAATTCCAGAAGATTAGTCAAGCATGATTTCCCTTTCATAAATCCATGTTGACTTGGACTAATCCTTTTACTGCTATCCAAATCCCCCATTATTACCTCTTTAATAATCTTTCCCACCACCGAAGTCAGGCTAACTGGTCTGTAATTCCCCGTTTTCTCTCTCGCTCCTTTCTTGAAAAGTGGGATAACATTAGCTATCCTCCAATCCACAGGAACTGATCCTGAATCTATTGAACATTGGAAAATGATCACCAATGCGTCCACTATTTCTAGAGCCCCCTCCCTGAGGACCCTGGGATGCAGACCATCAGGCCCAGGGGAATTATCATCCTTCAGTCCCATTAGCCTACCCAATACTATTTCTCGCCTAATTAAAATTTATTTCAGTTCTTCTACCCCCTTAGATCCTCTGTCCTCCAGTACATCTGGGAGATTGTTTGTATCTTCCTTATATCCTATGACTCAACTAATAAAGACAGGCATCCCTCACGCCCTGATAATCATGTCACTGACCTGCTCTGCAATCTGTGGATGTGTACTATGTTCCTCTGTTCCTTCACACCACTCGTATGTTTCCATTTGATGTATCTTTCTTTGTCTCATTACATTTCCTGAAACTCTTCTTGGGATTAAATGCCATTTGCCACTTTTTGGCCTAATTTAAGTGACCATCTATGTCTTCCTGGGGTCTAATGCTTTCCTCTTCACAGTCAACTACAATACACATTTTTGTATCACCTGCAAATGTCTTTATCATGCTCCATTCACTTGACCTAAATCATTACTATATTTGCTTGGAGTGATAAAAGAGAAGTGTTGCAGGACATGGGAGCCATGGTGCCAGGGGTAAAGCCACGATGAAAATGTCTTTCTGCGAGGTGGGATCAAACCATGAGAGACTGATTAATAGGTAATGGGGTGTCGCTAATGGCCTTCATGTAATCATCCCTAATATTGGTTGAGGGGCAGAATCTGGGCCAGGAAGGTTGTTGGGAACATCGGAAGAATAAGCGCAAGGAAAGAGTGGAAGAACAGGATTGTTCTGTGAGCTGACAAAGATGTGATGAGCCAAAGTGGTTTCCTTTGTTACAGGGAAATATCAAAAAACAGGCGATGACACAAAAAGCTGGAGTAACTCAGCAGGACAGGCAGCATCTCTGGAGAGAAGGAATGGGTGACGTTACGGGTCACAAATATGAACCCACTAGTGGCAATCTTTAGTCGTAATACAGCTATCAGCCGTTACTCATTGCTTCTTGTGTCTGTGTCAATTTTAGATCTTTTTACTTTTTAGACTAATCTACCAAGTGGGATCTTATCATGAGCCATGCTAAAATAATATCCAAATGATCAATTAGGGAACCCCATGTGCATTTTGAAGGCCAAATTGGTTATAAGACAGTTTCAATTGGAAAGTTAAAAATCACTTAACAATTATTTGGAAATGGACTAGCAGAAAAAAAAAGACGTCTTGGATTGAAGCAGCATCAAGGAAAACAAATGTTTCCATGTAATCCCTGCAGTGATCAGACACCATTATTCTTAAGAGCATATAACCTATCGCAGTTGATATGACCTTTATCTTGTTGCCGTTTAACTTGTTTCAGAATTGACCTAGACAGGATATTCTGCTGTATTAAACCACAATTACAGTTGAAGCATACCCCGCACTACCTTCTCAAAAATAATAAGATATATAAGCAACATAGTAAATACTACTTGTGCTTGCTTCAGTTTTGCTCTACATTAACTGCAAATCATTCTGAGAATATGGATACTAAATTGGAATGACAAATTTTAAAAACTGTTATTTTAAAATGGAAATACCTATATCTGGCCTTGCTTTTTGACTATTTTATCTTTTTAATTTCACTGGGAATATGATGACAAGCCATCAGTCTGCCCCAGTTCTGCATGGCCCAAGGGACTATTTTCAAGAAGATTGGCTGAATTCTCCCTGGTGTCCTGGGCAACATGGTTTTCTCAACAGATTATTTGTTGTTTCTTTGTGCCATGTGGCTGCTTGTTTTACTTGAATTAGCTGCTGCATTTTGCATTACAACAGGGACCACTGTTCAAAACTATTTCTCTGGCTGCAATGTGCTTTAGGACATCTGAGAATACAGTGAAATGCAGAACAATGACCAAACTTTCCTGGAAATTCTGGCCCAACATTTTCTGACTGTTGGAAGACAAAAACCTTGCATTAAAGAGTTTGAGTTCAAATCACTTTATGTGATGTCCCATAATTCTGAAAACTCAATGAGAAAATTTACTACAATGTTGCCTGGGTTTCAGCAACTAAGTGACAATATGTTCCTGTTGTTTGCGATATATTGATAAACGATTTGGATGAAAATGTAGATGGGTCTGTTAGTAAGTTTGGAAATGACCCTAAAATTGATAGTTAGAGACAGTGAGGAACACTGTCAAAGGATACAGCAGGATTTACAGTAGATCAGTTACAGGTATGGGTGGGGAAATGGCAGATGGAGTTTAATCCAAGCAAGTGTGAGGAGATGTACTTTGGGAGGTTTAATGTAAGGCAAAAATATATAACCATATAACCATATAACAATTACAGCACGGAAACAGGCCATTTCGGCCCTACAAGTCTGTGCCGAACAATTATTTTCCCCTAGTCCCATCTACCTGCACTGACACCATAACCCTCCATTCCTTTCCCATCCATATGCCTATCCAATTTATTTTAAAATGATAAAATCGAACCTGCCTCCACCACTTCGACTGGAAGCTCATTCCACACAGCTACCACTCTCTGAGTAAAGAAGTTCCCCCTCATGTTACCCCTAAACTTCTGTCCCTTAATTCTCAAGTCATGTCCTCTTGTTTGAATCTTCCCTACTCTCAATGGGAAAAGCTTGTCCACGTCAACTCTGCCTATCCCTCTCATCATTTTAAAGACCTCTATCAAGTTCCCCCTTAACCTTCTGCGCTCCAAAGAATAAAGCCCTAACTTGTTCAACCTTTCTCTGTCACTTAGTTGCTGAAACCCAGGCAACATTGTAGTAAATCTCCTCTGTACTCTCTATTTTGTTGACATCCTTCCTATAATTGGGCGACCAAAATTGTACACCATACTGCAGAATTCGTCTCACCAATGCCTTGTACAATTTTAACATTACATCCTAACTTCTATACTCAATGCTCTGATTTATAAAGGCTAGCATACCAAAAGCTTTCTTTACCACTCTATCTACATGAGATTCCACCTACAGGGAACTATGCACAGTTATTCCTAGATCCCTCTGTTCAACTGCATTCATCAATTCGCTACCATTTACCATGTACGTCCTATTTTGATTTGTCCTGCCAAGATGTAGCACCTCACATTTATCAGCATTAAACTCCATCTGCCATCTTTCAGCCCATTCTTCCAAATGGCCTAAATCTCTCTGTAGACTTTGGAAATTACTTCATTATCCACAACACCACCTATCTTAGTATCATCTGCATACTTACTAATCCAATTTACCACACCTTCATCCAGATCATTGATGTACATGACAAACAACAGTGGACCCAACACAGATCCCTGAGGCACCCCACTAGTCACCTGCCTCCAACCTGATAAACAGCCATCCACCATTACTCTCTGGCGTCTCCCATTCAGCCACTGTTGAATCCATCTTGCTACTCCTGCATTTATACCCAACAATTGAACCTTCTTAACCAACCTTCCATGGGGAACCTTGTCAAAGGCCTTACTAAAGTCCACATAGACAACATCCACTGCTTTATCCTCATCAATTTCCCTAGTAACCTCTTCAAAAAATTCAAGAGAATTTGTCAAAAATGACCTTCCAGGCACAAATTCATGTTGACTGTTCCTAATCAGACCCTGTTTATCCAGATGCTTATATATATTGTCTCTAATTATCTTTTCCATTAATTTGCCCACCACTGAAGTCAAACTAACAGGTCTATAATTGCTAGGTTTACTCTTAGAACCCTTTTTAAACAATGGAACAACATGCGCAGTACGCCAATCCTCGGGCACTATTCCTGTTTCTAATGACATTTGAAATATTTCTGTCATAACCTCGGCTATTTCTACACTAACTTCCCTCAATGTCCTAGGGAATATCCTGTCAGGACCTGGAGACTTATCCACTTTTATATATTTTTTAAAGTGTCAGTACTTCTTTTTCTTTGAATCTCATAGTATCCATAGCTACTCTACTCGTTTCCCTCACCTCACATAATTCAATATCCTTCTCCTTGGTGAATACCGAAGAAAATAAATTGTTCAATATCTCCCCCATCTCTTTTGGCTCTGCAGATAGCTGTCCACTCTGTCTCTCTAATGGACCAATTTTATCGCTCGTTATCCTTTTGCTATTAATATAGCTGTAGAAACCCTTTGGATTTACTTTCACCTTACTTGCCAAAGCAACCTCATATCTTCTTTTAGCTTTTCTAATTTCTTTCTTAAGATTCTTTTTACATTCTTTGTATAACCATATAACAATTACAGCACGGAAACAGGCCATCTCGGCCCTACAAGTCCATGCTGAACAATTATTTTCCTTTAGTCCCACCTGCCTGCACTCATACCATAAACCCTCCATTCCCTTCTCATCCATATGCCTATCCAATTTATTTTTAAATGATACCATCGAACCTGCCTCCACCACTTCCACTGGAAGCTCATTCCACACCGCTACCACTATTTTTATACTACTTTTAAACACTACCCTTGTGTATACTCCTCAAGCACCTCATTCACTCCATGCTGCCTCTAATTATTGTAGATCTCTCTCCTTTTCCGAACCAAGTGTCCAATTTCCCTTAAAAACCAGGGCTCTTTCGAATTTTTACTATTTCCTTTCAACCGAACAGGGACATAAAGATTCTGTACTCTTAACATTTCCCCTTTAATTGTCCTCCATGTCTCTTCTACATCCTTCCCATAAAACACAATGTCCCAATTCACTCCTTTTAAATCATTTTGCACCTCATCAAAGTTAGCCTTTCTCCATACAAAAATCTCGACCCTAGATCCAGTTCTGACCCTCTCCATAATTATATTGAAACTAATGGTATTGTGATCACTGGACCCGAAGTGCTCCCCAACGCATACCTCTGCCACCTGACCTGTCTCATTTCCTAACAGGACGTCCAGCACTGCCCCGTCTCTAGTAGGTACCTCTATGTATTCCTGCAAAAAACTATCCTGCACACATTTTACAAACTCCAAACCATCCAGCCCATTTACAGAATGTGTTTCCCAGTCTATGTGTGGAAAATTGACATCTCCCACAATCACTACCTTGTGCTTACTACTAATATCTGCGATCTCCTTACATATTTGCTCTTCAAATTCTCGCTCCCCATTTGTCGGTCTATAATACACCCCTAAAAGTGTTGCTACACCTTTCCCACTTCTCAGTTCCACCCAAATAGCCTCCCTAGACGAGCCCTCCAATCTATCCTGCCAAAGCACTGCTGTAATATCTTCCCTGACAAACAATGCAACACCTCCACCTCTTGCACCTCCAATTCTATCACACCTGAAGCAACGAAATACAGGAATATTTAGTTTCCAATCACAGCCCTCCTGCAACCATGTTTCACTGATTGCCATGACTTCATACTTCCAGGTGTCAATCCAGGCTCAAAGCTCATCCACTTTTCTTACAATGCTCCTAGCATTAAAATATGCACATTTAAGAAATCCCACCCTCGCTTATTCTCTGTTTATTTTCTTTTTCTTCTTTCTCCCCTAGATTTTGGGTCCGAGTGCTTCCCTTCACTGCCTCCTGCCTCACTCTCTATCTACTAGCTTTCTCTATTTGAGTCCCTCCCCCAAACCATTCTAGTTTAAAGTCTCCCCAGTAGCCATTGCAAATCTCCCCGCCAGGATATTGGTCCCCCTCGGGTTCAAGTGCAACCCGTCCTTTCTGTACAAGTCACATCTTCCCCAAAAGATCCAGAAACTTGAATCCCTGCCCACTAAACCAGTCCTTCAGCCACGCATTTATCCTCCACCTCGCTCCATTCCTATTCTCACTGTCGCGTGGCACAGGCAATAATCCTGATTGTTACTTTTTTGGTCCTTTTCCTTAACTCTCCTCCCAACTCCCTAATTTCTCCCTTCAGGACTTCTTCTCTTTTTTTTACCTATGTCATTGGTACCTATATGTACCATGACCTCAGGCTCCTCTCCCTCTGATTTTAGGATATCTTGGACACGTTGAGACACATCCGAGACCCTGGCACCGGGGAGGCAGACCACCATCCGGGTTTCCCGACTGCGTCCACAGAATCGCCTATCCGACCCCCTAACTCTAGAGTCCCCAATTATTATTGCCTCCTCTTTTTTTCCCTACCTTTCTGAGCAACAGGGCCGGTCTCTGTGCCGGAGGCCCAGCCGCTGTCGCTACCCCCGGGCAGGCTGTCGCCCCCAACCGTACTCAAACAGGAGTACTTATTTTCAAGGTGTACAGACACTGGGGTACTCACTCGTCCCTTGCCCTTCCTAAGCGTGACCCACATGTCTGTCTCCCATGGTTTTGGAGTGACCACCTCCCTATAACTCCTCTCTATGACCGACCTTCCGGTAGGCGGCGCGACTCTCGTCAGCAGCGGCCTCTGCAGCCCGTCCGCGTTTTTATTATTTTCTGTCTATGTTTTTATGTAGTTTTTGTTATTTTTTGTTGGGGTGTGTGTGTGTGTGGGGGTGGGGGTGGGGTGGGAGGAGGGGGAAACTTTTAAATCTCTCCCTGCACGGGAGACCCGACCTTTTCTTGTCGGGTCTCCGTTATAGAAACATAGAAATTAGGTGCAGGAGTAGGCCATTCGGCCCTTCGAGCCTGCACCGCCATTCAATATGATCATGGCTGATCATCCAACTCAATATCCCGTACCTGCCTTCTCTCCATACCCCCTGATCCCCTTAGCCACAAGGGCCACATCTAACTCCCTCTTAAATATAGCCAATGAAGTGGCCTCAACTACCCTCTGTGGCAGAGAGTTCCAGAGATTCACCACTCTCTGCGTGAAAAAAGTTCTTCTCATCTCGGTTTTAAAGGATTTCCCCTTTATCCTTAAGCTGTGACCCCTTGTCCTGGACTTCCCTAACATCGGGAACAATCTTCCTGCATCTAGCCTGTCCAACCCCTTAAGAATTTTGTAAGTTTCTATAAGATCCCCTCTCAATCTTCTAAATTCTAGAGAGTATAAACCATGTCTATCCAGTCTTTCTTCATAAGACAGTCCTGACATCCCAGGAATCAGTCTGGTGAACCGTCTCTGCACTCCCTCTATGGCAATAATGTCCTTCCTCAGATTTGGAGACCAAAACTGTACGCAATACTCCAGGTGTGGTCTCACCAAGACCCTGTACAACTGCAGTAGAACCTCTCTGCTCCTATACTCAAATCCTTTTGCAATGAAAGCTAACATACCATTCGCTTTCTTTACTGCCTGCTGCACCTGCATGCCTACCTTCAATGACTGGTGTACCATGACACCCAGGTCTCGCTGCACCTCCCCCTTTCCCAATCGGCCACCATTTAGATAATAGTCTGCTTTCCTGTTTTTGCCACCAAAATGGATAACCTCACATTTATCCACATTATACTGCATCTGCCAAACATTTGCCCACTCACCCAGCCTATCCAAGTCACCCTGCAGTCTCCTAGCATCCTCCTCACAGCTAACACTGCCCCCCAGCTTAGTGTCATCCGCAAACTTGGAGTTATTGCCTTCAATTCCCTCATCCAGATCATTAATATATATTGTAAATAGCTGGGGTCCCAGTACTGAGCCTTGGGGTACCCCACTAGACACTGCCTGCCATTGTGAAAAGGACCCGTTTACTCCTACTCTTTGCTTCCTGTTTGCCAGCCAGTTCTCTATCCACATCAATACTGAACCCCCAATGCCTTGTGCTTTAAGTTTGTATACTAATTTTTTATGTGGGACCTTGTCGAAAGCCTTCTGGAAGTCCAGATACACCACATCCACTGGTTCCCCCCCTATCCACGCTACTAGTTACATCCTCGAAAAATTCTATAAGATTCGTCAGACATGATTTACCTTTCGTAAATCCATGCTGACTTTGTCCAATGATTTCACCACTTTCCAAAGGTGCTGCTATCCCATCTTTAATAACTGACTCTAGCAGTTTCCCCACTACCGATGTTAGACTAACTGGTCTGTAATTCCCCATTTTCTCTCTCCCTCCCTTCTTAAAAAGTGGGGTTACGTTTGCTACCCGCCAATCTTCAGGAACTACTCCAGAATCTAAAGAGTTTTGAAAGATTATTACTAATGCAACCACTATTTCTGGAGCTACTTCCTTAAGTACTCTGGGATGCAGCCTATCTGGCCCTGGGGATTTATCGGCCTTTAATCCATTCAATTTACCCAACACCACTTCCCGGCTAACCTGGATTTCACTCAATTCCTCCAACTCCTTTGACCCGCGGTCCCCTGCTATTTCCGGCAAATTATTTATGTCTTCCTTAGTGAAGACGGAACCAAAGTAGTTATTCAATTGGTCCACCATATCCTTGTTCCCCATGATCAACTCCCCTGTTTCTGACTGCAAGGGACCTACATTTGTTTTAACTAATCTCTTTCTTTTCACATATCTATAAAAACTTTTGCAGTCAGTTTTTATGTTCCCCGCCAGTTTTCTTTCATAATCTATTTTTCCTTTCCTAATTAAGCCCTTTGTCCTCCTCTGCTGGTCTTTGAATTTCTCCCAGTCCTCCGGTATGCTGCTTTTTCTGGCTAATTTGTACGCATCATCCTTCGCTTTGATACTATCCCTGATTTCCCTTGTTATCCATGGATGTACTACCTTCCCTGATTTATTCTTTTGCCAAACTGGGATGAACAATTTTTGTAGTTCATCCATGCAGTCGTTGGGGCTGCAACGAGGAGCGGCCTCCAACAGGAGAAGACCGGGGACTCTGGTGCCGACGACTCACCATCACCGTCGCGGGGCTGGCCGAGTCCGGAGCGGGTGGAGCGGGTGGAGCAGTGGAGGAGCGCTGCTGCTGCTGCGGCCCGACCTCCGGAGATTTGGAGGCTTCAACTGCGGGTCTGGCGGACGGCGGCACCGGTAGCCCGCGGGTCCCTGGAGCGAGACCGCTTTTCAGGGCTCTCGCAATGGCGATTTCTCCCGCCCGAGTTGCGGGGTCGAAGAGCTCCTGGAGCGGGGCCTGACATCATTGCCCCGCGCGGCTTGGAATGGCCGCGGGACTCTGCGAGCGCACGCCGGGGGCTCCAACACCAAGACCCGGTGTGCGACCTCGCACCACCCGGCGTGGCTTTAATGGCCGCGGGACAATTGCCATCGCCAGCCGGGGGCTTTGACTTTGACTCTGACATCGGGGGGGGGGGGGGGGGGGGGGGGGGGGAGTGCAGTGGAGAGGATAAGTTTTTTTTGCCTTCCATCACAGCGATGTGATGGATGTTTATGTAAATTATGTTGTGTCTTGGGTCTATGTGTTTGTAATGTATGGCTGCAGAAACGGCATTTCGTTTGGACCTCAAGGGGTCCAAATGACAATTAAATTGTATCTTGTATCTTGTATCTTGTATCTCACTCTCCCTGACCAGACAGAGGTCATCGAGCTGCTGCTCCAGGTTCCTACTACGGTCCGTTAGGAGCCCCATCTCGATGCACCTGGCGCAAATGTGGACGTCTGGAGGACTATCCGACTTCATAACTTCCCACATCTGACATCCAGAACAGTAAACTGCCCTGGCCCTCATTCTCCCGCCTTACCCTGGATACAATACAAGTACAATACAATACAAACTGCTGGAAGAAATCAGCAGGGATCTGACTCACAATCAGCTGCTCACTCTTGTCCTTTAAACTGTACCTTTACTAAAAAAAAACACTGTACCCTTAGCTCACTGTACCTTTACTAAAAAAAAAAGCACTGTACCCTTAGCTCACTGTACCTTTACTAAAAAAAATGCACTGTACCCTTAGCTCACTGTCCCTTTACTAAAGCACTGTACCTTTAACCAGAAAGCAGAAATGCTAACCTGAGGTTGCACCCAATCAGCTGCTTCCTCTAGTCTGCTTCTACCAATCAGCGGCTTCCACCAGAACCCTTCCTATGAAGTGTGGAACGTTACAGATTCCGGTAAACCCCGCGCCCGATTTAAACACTCACCATCCGGAAACTCCTCCTCTTGCTCCAACGGCTCCCGGCCCTCTATGGAGTAAAGCCCCGTGCTCGATTTAAACACTCACCGCCCGGAAAATATAGTTAATGGGAAGACCGTTAACAGCATTGATGTACAGAGGAATTTTGGAGTCCAAGTCTATAACTCCTTGAAACGGGGAACATAAGTAGATAAAGCGGTAAAGAAGACATACGATATGCTTCCCTTCATCGGTCAAGACATTTACTATAAAAGTCAGGAAGTCATGTTGCAGCTAAATACTGCTCCATTTGGAATATAGTGGTCGCCTGATTACAGGAAGGATGTGGAGGTTTTGGAGAGGATGCAGAAGAGGTTTATCAGAATGCCGCTTGTATCAGAGGGCATGAGGTATAAGGAAAGGCTGGGAGCATCAGAGGTTGAGGGGAGATCTTATAGACGTATTACCATTATCAAAGGCATTGATCGAGTAAACAGTCAGAGCCTTTTTCCCTGGGTGTAAATGCCAAAAAGTGGAGGACATGGCTTTAAGGTAAGTTTAAAGGTAAGTGCAGGGCAAGTTTTTTACGGAGATAGTGGAGGGTGCCTGGAACGTGCTTCCAAGGTTGGTGTTGAAAGCCGATACAATAGTGACATTTATGAGGCTTTTGGATAGTCACATGAATATACAGTGATTGGAGGGATATAGATCACACGCAGGCAGAGATTAACCAACATGTTTGGCACAGACATTGTGGATCAAAGAGCCTGTTTCTGTGCTCTATTGTTCTTACATGATGCTTAGCATGAAAATAGAATCCTGCATGTTTTCTTAAATTACATTTCAATTAAAAGTAAATGTCACGTGCTAAAATGTACTTTTTCTTACCTCCTGTTTTTTCTCTGTATTTGTACTTTCCAATTTACCTGAATAATAGTGCTAGTTTTCCTTTAAAATTAAAAAAGACCTCTGATTTTGGCCTTATTTCAGAAATCAAAGAAGTTTTGTAAAAGTTTCAGGAGCACAGTATGAAATTCCCATAGTTATGGATTCTTCGAAGCCTCAGTAAATGCTGATCTAAGTTATGGATGTTTAAGTTGTGGATAACAGAGAAACAGCTGAGCAAGCGCAACACTGCAATATTGTGGGGAAATTATGCTTCGTTATATTGCTAGACAGTTGCATTATTTTATTGTAATAACATAATATTGTTGCATTATTATTTATTTTATGATAAGATTCCAGTAGGAAGGCTCTTTTAACACAAGAATATATTTGGATAATCTCCTGGAAATTAAATAACGCTACAAAATAGGATGTTTGATGTTTATCATTTTTCTAATGTAGAGGAAATTTTGAACTTTCAAATGGCAAGTTAAGACAGTGTTAATCAGAATATGTAGAATTTCACTCTGAATGCCCAGTGTAGCCCTTGAAGATCAATGCTAAGTTTGCGTTATGTGGTGGGAGGCCTCTGTGGGATATGTGCAGTGCATTTTGGAGATGTCACACAGTTCCAGATGTCTGCGCTTAAGAAGTTTTGGCCTGTCTTCCCCCACACATCTGCAGTGAACCTCCACCATTCATATGGTCGTATTGAAGTTTGAGCCTTTCTATGGTTGTCTGAGACCATTATCTGCATGTTGAACAATCAGGTCTGACTTCCTTATGCATCCACTTTGCAATTTGAGAGTCACTGTTGCAACAGATTTTCTCAGTTGCCTCCAGTTAACATAGCTGGGCTAGCAAACACTAGCAATAATGTTGGCCAATTTCTCCAGGCAGTGCCAGATGTAGATAATTTTGCCTCCCTCTCTCTTTTGCTTTCTTTCTTGTGGCTTCTCCAGAGATAAGATCAACTAGAAATGGACTGAGCTTCCTATTATACCGTTCTTTCCTTCCTGCCAGGATCATGGCACAGTCTCCTTAGGATAAGATTCTCAAAAGGAGCACTATTTTTTATCTTTAACCACAAGCTCTTGGTCAGCCTGACCCCACTGTGAATGTATGTCCATCCCACATCTCCCCACCCTGCGGCACTAATTGAGTGAGCTTCCAGGATTTGTCTTGCTTTCCGCATCCTGCAATCTGTCCTTCTCATGAATTACACAAAACCATGTTCATAGCAAAGGAATATTTGTTACTGTCCAACCTAAATTGTTTCATTCAAAATGACTAGTGAATTCTTATCACTGTACTTGTTAAAATCTCAGAGATAAAATCATCGAATAGTAACGTTACAGAAAGAGCAAAATGCAGGCAGCTGGCAGACTTCAGGTTCAGTTTTTGCTCAAGGTTCCACCCTCTGCAGTCCCTTGTTTCTCAAACATTGCAGAAGGAAGCCATTCAGCCTCCCTGTTCTGCTCTGTTGCTACATGAGGCTTCAATATACACCCATGGATGACAAAATGATATGTACGCTTAATTGAACTATTCCTTGTTTAGATATCACTACAGTTATTTTGCTTCAGCAAGATTCACCCTCAAATGTGCCACTGTGATTCTTAAGGTAAAATAATTGGTGGACTGTCTGCAATGTGCTAAATAAATGTCATTGACACTGTCAGCAATAACATTTACCTTTCTGACCTCACCAGGTAAGTATCTGCTTATAGATACAAACATGTTGGAGTAACTCAGCAGGGCAGGCAACACCTCTGGAGAGAAAGAATGGGTGATGTTTCGGCTTGAGACCCTTCTAGATCTTGATAGTTAAGGAGTGGCTACTCACCAATCGTAAGACTCATCTTCCACATTGTCTTTCCCTGCCCATTGGCCCATAATCCTATTACTTATTCATTCTTTCAATTACGTGTTGTTTGGCCCTTTCTGCCATCTTTGACAATGTTCATGGCTGATTATCCACATCACTACCAGTTTACTGCACTTGTCCTGTGTTCCATTATACTCCCATGACATACAAAAATCTGTTGCTTTCTGCTTGTTGGTTCTGATTTAATTCATGAACATTGTTTAGACCTCAGCTGAAATACTCCATGTGGTTGTGATCACCACAATGCAGGAAGAATGAAATAGTGCTGGAGAGAATGGGGAGGATTGTTGCCATGGAAGGATAAAGAAGAGAGACTGGAAAGTCTATGCCTGCTCTCCCTGGAGCTTCAAGGGGAGTGTGGTTGAGGAATATAAAATTACAAGTGCATACTCACAGATACGTATTCAGCACATAGATTCCAAGTAAGGGTTAAGAGATTTATAGGGTATCTGAGAGGTGTCTGAGGAAAGACATTATTGCCATAGAGGGAGTGCAGAGAAGGTTCACCAGACTGATTCCTGGGATGTCAGGACTGTCTTATAAAGAAAGACTGGATAGACTTGGTTTATACTCTCTAGAATTTAGGAGATTGAGAGGGGATCTTATAGAAACTTACAAAATTCTTAAGGGGTTGGACAAGCTAGATGCAGGAAGATTGCTCCCGATGTTGGGGAAGTCCAGGACAAGGGGTCACAGCTTAAGGATAAGGGGGAACTCCTTTAAAACCGAGATGAGAATAACTTTTTTCACACAGAGAGTGGTGAATCTCTGGAACTCTCTGCCACAGGGGGTAGTCGAGGCCAGTTCATTGGCTATATTTAAGAGAGAGTTAGATGTGGCCCTTGTGGGTAAGGGGATCAGAGGGTATGGAGAGAAGGCAGGTACGGGATACTGAGTTGGATGATCAGCCATGATCATATTGAATGGCGGTGCAGGCTCGAAGGGCTAAATGGCCTACTCCTGCACCTAATTTCTATGTTTCTATGTTTCTATGTGCCTTATTCAGCTGCAGAATGGTGAGTAGAATTGCTAACAGTACTTAAAATGTGTTTAGCTGAGGACTTGAATCACCTGGGCAAAGAAGGCCATAGGTCAAATGCAAACTGATGGGATTAATACAAATGGCAGCCCTTTGGTTGGCATGGATGTGGATGAATTAGCCTGTTTTCATGTTTTATGTCAGTATAACTCTCAATGATTCTATGACCTTTGATTTCTGCAGCTGTGGCCTCTGCTATTCTTCCCTGAGTGCCTTTACAGACTCATTGTCATTAATTGTCTAATAGACAATGCCATTTTATGCACGAGAAATTTCAAGGATATTCAAGGATCTCCCATTCTAGGAAAGGTATCACTGATTTTACACAATCTGCCATTTGTATTCCATCAGCCTAGCAATAGTAGCAACAACAATGCTGCTACAAGAAAAATCAGTAAGATCTCAATTAACTCCGAAAGATTTCTGTACCCATTTCATCTACACAGGCTATTTGTCAACTATCAATCATCAAGAGCCACAGAATGACCTAAATGTGTGAACTGCTCTGAAGTCCATCATAGTTAGTGAAAGGCTCCTCTACCATGGAACAAACTATCAGCATATCCCTCTTTTCTTGAATCACCCTGTTTACCTTTAAAGCATTTAAGATATTTGTCTCAGCTGCTCTTTGGTCAGAGAGTTTACAGTGCAACTGGTCCATTTAGACAATACCTAATATGCTTGCATGACAGGACAGAGATGAGCTGATAAACCATGCTGCGGCTCCACCATTTAACCTAATACTGAGAGAGGTATATTTATTGAAGCAATTTTCTCTTCTTTACTAAATATAAATTAATAGAGGGTGGGATACACAATATGAACTATGCATACTATGACATCCTTGAAACCATATTTTCTTGTTCACATATACCAAACGCATTTGTTTAAAAATGTAACTGAAAAGTTACCATATTTAATAAAGTTGTTCAAAACTCTCAGATGTAAAATCTAATCTTGTTAATTCAGACACGGATTGAATGTTGAGTTATCTAACTTCAAGTAACCGTTGCTTTCCCTCTCTCTCCTTTCCTCCCCATCCTAGTTCTCCGACCAGTCTGACTGTCCTCCTGATTAAATGTTATCTTTGCATGCTTGATTGTTACCATCATTGCTAACAATGATCTATTCTAGATCTTTTCATTGTCCACTTTGATCGTTCGTTTCTACACCTTACCCTTACATATCTCTATGTCTCCCTCTCCCCTGACTCTCAGTCTGAATAAGGACTTTGACCCGAATCATCACCCATTCGTATCCAGGGATTCTGCCTGTCCCGTTGCGTTACTCCAGCATTTTGTGTCTACGAATTTCCAGGGTTTTTTATAGCGGGACTACTTTGTAAGTCACTTAAATCCATATCAATTCACACATTCACATTCTGATCCCAGTGCAGGCTGTATAGCTGGAAAAATATCCTAAGTGGCAAGTCTGGTATTTTTGAGTAAGCAATCAGCAGCAAGCATCTCAGAGTAGCTGTCAATGCAGAGACAGCTGTTTCACTGTTATTTCAATGTTCAGGCCAATAAAGAATATTGATGCATCCAACTAAGAAATAATGATTCATTAAACATAATTTTTGCTTTTGTTGTTAATTTAAGAAAGTATTGTGACAGAAACAGACTTGTTAAGTTAAGTTAAGTTAAGAACGGTGAGGTACAGGTACAATGAAAATCTTGCATCTGGTAGCGTTGCAAGCACGGACTCAGACAATACACAAAACATAATTACACACAAAATATACATGACTGTTGACTTGTTTTCTAATTGTGTTTTGCATTAATGTTTGTGCGACTCATCGGGCTACTTTCTACTGTAGAAGATCATTAGAATATTGGGTGACATATTGAATTTCTTTAAGCTTCTATGGTCTGGGCCATGGTCCTGAGGTTAAAACCGTTGAATTTGAAGCTGCTAACTCTCTCCACTGTTGACCTACCATTGAAAACTGGCATGTGATATCCCGACTTTCCCTTTCATAAGTCAACGATTAGCACTTTGGTTCTTTGAAGATAATTCCCTGTAGATTCTCAAGGAAATCCAAATTATTACCTAGCAATACAACACACACCCAGAGGAAATTCACAAATCACTACCTTAAGATTTAAGATTAGGAATAAAATTCACTCATATGCAATTTAATGTGGATAAAATAAAGAAAGAAACAGAACGTGAATATTTGTCATTTTGTCTTTTTAGTCGCTCAATATTGTTGGGGCAATAAGATTTGAGAATGTTGTCACTGCACTGATTAGGTTTGCAATAACAGAGTGGTTCCTCCTATGCTCTTCTTCACATGTTTATCACATGAACCCCGAAGTTTGAATCACATTTCTTTCCCTGATAAACGCACTTCCCAAACTCTTCTCTAATCCACAAGCCTTGTCCATCCCCAAGACTAATGTTTTTTGTTTAGTTTAGTTTATTGTCACGTGTACTGAGGTACAGTGAAAAGCTTTTTTGTTGCATGCTATCTAGACAGCAGAAAGACTAAACATGATTCCAATCAAGCTGTCCACTGTGTACAGATGCAGGATAAAAAGAATAACAATAGGAGTTAATAATAGGAGTTTATCCATCACTTGCTTGTTAATATGAGGATAACCTCCAAAAGTACATTAATTATCCAAAAAATATATTGTTCTCACATCATAATAAACTAAGTGGTTTATTGTTGATCCAACAAATTACTGTTGTATATTTTTATTTGTGACTCCAATCTAGCTCTAGTTCTCAATTCCCCCACTCTAGGGCTGTGCGTCTACCTGATCTTTTCCTCTCATGATTTTATACATTAAATTTATACTTTAATATGAAGGTAGACACAAAATGCTGACTTCAGACCCGAAATGTCACCAATTCTTTCTCTCCAGAAATGTATTTCTCCCGAAAGGGCGGCACCGTGGTGCAGAGTTAGAGTTGTTGCGTTACAGCGCTTGCAGCGCTGGAGACCCGGGTTCAATGTAGTGCAAGATAACGTCCAGTAATGTCCGATTAAAGATAATGCTGGCCTCAGCTGTATAATTGCACTGGGTCACATTGTCATCGTTGACACAATGGCTTAATATAAGCGAAAACATCATATATGAACGTATCACTACGTATAACATGGGGTTCAAAGGGAAAAGAGGGTCCACGTCATGTAGTATTTTGATGCAGACAGTTTACTAGGAGCACACTCTCATAATAACTTTTTAAATCTCTCCCTGCACTGGAGACCCGACCTTTTCTCGTCGGGTTTCCGTTGTCGTTGGGGCCGCAACGAGGAGCGGCCTCCAACAGGAAGAAGCCGGGGACTCTGGTGCTACTCACCGTCGCCGTCGCGGGGCTGGCCGAGTCCGGAACGGTTGGAGCGGTGGAGGAGCGCTGCTGCTGCTGCCGCCGCTGCTGCTGCTACTGCCGATGCCGATGCCGCTGCTGAGTCGGAGGCTGCTACTGCGGGTCTGCGGACGGCGGCACCGGGAGCCCGCGGATCCCTGGAGGGAGACCGCTTTTCGGGGCTCCTGCAGCGGCGAATTCTCCCGCCCGTGTTGCGGGGTTGAAGAGCTCCTGGAGCGGGGCCTGACACCACTGCCCCGCGCGGCTGGAATGGCCGCGGGACTTTGCGAGCGCACACCGGGGGCTCCAACACCAAGGCCCGGTGTGCGACCTCGCACCACCCGGCGTGGCTTCAATGGCCGCGGGACAATCGCCATCGCCAGCCGGGGGCTTTGACTTTGACTCTGACATCGGGGGGGGGGGGGGAGAGTGCAGTGGAGAGATAAGTTTTTTTGGCCTTCCATCACAGCTATGTGATGGATGTTTATGTAAAATGTAATTATGTTGTGTCTGGGGTCTATTTGTGTGTAATGTATGGCTGCAGAAACGGCATTTCGTTTGGACCTCCAGGGGTCCAAATGACAATTAAATTGACTCTTGACTCTTGACTTGAGCATTCTAATTGGTTGTATCGTGGCCTGGTTCGGTAACTTGAAGGTCCAGGAACAAAAAAGACTACAAAATGTTGTGACCACTGCCCAGTCCATCACCGGCTTTGACCTCCCCACCGTCGAAGGGATCTATCATAGTCGCTGACTCAAAAAGGCAGCCAAAATCATCAAAGACCCACACCATCCTGGCCACATACTCATCTCACCATTGCCATCAGGAAGAAGGTACAGGAGCCTGAAAACTGGAACGTCCAGGTTCAGGAACAGCTTCTTCCCTACAGCTATCAGGCTATAAAACGCAACAACGAATAAGCTCTGAGCTCTGAACTGCAAAAGACTATATTATTATTGCACTAGATTTTTTATTTATTGAACTTTTTTTTTTTCTCTTCCCCTGTTATGTACTATGTTTACATATTGACATATTCTGTTGTGCTGCAGCAAGTAAGAATTTAATTGTCCCATCCGGGACATATAACAATAAAACACTCTTGACTCTTGCTGGTGTTTCTGATCAGGAACTTTAATGTATTACAACCACCTTGTGTTTTATGCATATTTGATGTATGCATTTTTTAAATAACATGCTTAATCCTTTAATACCTAACCTTGATTTATGTGATGGTATTTTTGGAATAACATGCTCAAATTTACTGCAGATATTGTAATCACATGTATATTTGTGAATTGCACACTGCTTTTCAAGCACGTAACCCCGAAGTAAAACACTTGGTGCCTGTAGTTCTTTTCTATTAACTAAGTATCACCTTATTCTATATGATTCTACTTTGTGTATTTACGATTCTTGAAGATGACCCTTTCCTTTCAATGAGGGTCTGATAGTGATAGGTTAAATCAAGAGAAGCTGTTCATTTATTGTTCATGCCTGTGGCAAGGGAAAACAGCCTCTGCTTATTGCTTGGGATTCCTTTCTAAAGTACACATTAAAACAATTCTATAATGAGCCTGAGGTGACTTTGCTGGGTTCTTGTCAGGGCAGGTTGTGTGTGTGGTATGTCAGTGCAGCTTATCTGGTGGTCTCAGAGTATGTTTGAATTGAAAGGCATCCATCAGGGCTCCCTAGCTGGTCTAATGCCTGAGCGACAGTTAACAATAGGAGTTAAAAGAGGGACAGAAAATTGGTTGCTGGTATTAAGCAGAAGTTTAAACATTTGAGATATGCTTCAAGTCTTCTTCATTCCCCTGTCTAGTCAGCAAAAGAGTTTCACTAGACCTGGAATTGTATGGCTAATTGAATACATAATGGGGTTGGAAATGTTAAAATAACTGTTTGTAGTCTAATTGATTCATTTGTTGCAATGCCAGCCTCTATTTCTCTTTCTGGACATAAGCATATCCATCAAGTGATTATCCACCACTTAAAATATGAGGATAACCTCCCAAAGTACATTAATTATCCAAAAAATATATTGTTCACATGTCATAATAAACTAAGTGGTTTATTGTTGATCCAACAAATTGCTGTTGTATATTTTTATTTGTGACTCCAATCTAGCTCTGGTTCTCAATTTCCCCACTCTAGGACTGTGCGTCAACCTGATCTTTTCCTCTCATGATTTTATACATTAAATTTATACTTTAATATGAAGATAGACACAAAATGCTGACTTCAGACCCGAAACGTCACCCATTCTTTCCCTCCAGAAATTTATTTATCCAGAAAGGGCGGCATGGTGGTGAAGCGGTAGAGTTGCTGCGTTACAGCGTCTGCAGCGCTGGATACCAGGGTTCAATCCCGACTCTGGGTGCTGTCTGTATGGAGTTTGCACGGCATCCCCGTGACCTGTGTGGGTTTTCTCCAAGATCTTCGGTTTCCTCCCACACTCCAAAGATGTACAGGTATGTAGGTTAATTGGCTTGGTATAAGTGTAAATTGTAAAAAGTGTAAAAGTGTAGTGAGTTAATATGTGGGGATCGCTGGTCGGCACGGACCCGGTGGGCCGAAGGGCATGCTTCTGCGGTATATCTCTAAACTAAACTAAAACGATGCTGCCTGTCCCACTGAGTTACTCCAGCATTTTGTGTCAATCTTCAGTTTACACAGCATCTGCAGTTCCTTCCTGTACGTTGCATTAATGAGGCAAAGCATTGTGTGTTAATATCCAAATGGATCCACAATATATATATCGTGAAATTGTTAATAAGGTTAAAAACAGCACTCTTAGAATTTGCATCCAGAACCATGTGCTAAGGATCAACTAGGATCTGCATGAAATGCGTCAAAACATGCCTTGCCTATGCAGCTCTGACAATCTGGAACTCCACACATGGAAGGTACAGAGCAGTTGAATAAGATGTTGCTATGAAGAGGAAGAAAAAGATAGGAAGGGAAGGATATGGCATCATCCTGTGTTTTAGCATTAATTAGTTAATTTCATGGCATCCGGTCCCCCTGTTATGTCCACTATTTATTGCCCATCCTTACTGTATATGGCCTTGAGACCGACGGTGAGATCTTGAACCACTGCGCTGCTTCTGATGAAAATACACCGGGAATGCAGTTGGGCAGAGAATTCCAGGATTTAGAAATGCCCTGCCAACAGTTGTAAAACACAAAATACATGAAACGTGAAATTAAAGTGACGAGTGGAAAGGATTTGGGGATATGCAATGATTGCGGGGGGGGGAAGGGTCAGTCTACCCCATGACAGACAGAAGGGGGGGGAGTTGTACAGTTTGATAGCCACACGGAAGAAGGATCTCCTGTGGCATTCTGTACTGCATCATGGTGGACTTACTTGCTATGCATTACTCACTTGCTGCGCAATAGTCAATTGCTCCTACAACCATAGAATTTATGTAGCTGATCCACCTGAAATTCTGGCCAGTAGTTGCTCTCAGGAGATGGATAATAAGGAGCACATATGGCAATATAATTGAATGTTAGCAGTAGATAGTAAGTGCCTCTCTTGCTGGGGATAACCAATACTTGCACTTCAGTTGGTAATTTCTATATTAGTAGCCATTTATCAGCTCATATGTGAATATTGTCAAGGTCTTATTGAATACAGGCAAGGAACAATCTCTGATGTGAAGTGTCTAATATGACTGATGGAACAAATAGTGATAAGACTTTACAAATATATTCTGAGCAATGAAAATTTTGGATGTCAGTTGCATTGTGCAAGATATCAATGTCAGAGCAGGAAATGGTTCATGACTGTTTTGTTGTCAATCACAGTGCAACATACTCCAGTTTTTACTTTGTGAATGTAAAATGAAAGTTTCAAGTTTCACTCAAAAACTACAATTAATTTTGGTTAGGAAGACAAATTAGATGGATGACTTGTTACCTTCTTCGGAGCACAATTGAAGCTAGATAAACTCTAACTGTGGTAAAGTGGCCACAGAGGAGCCAGGGTCAGTTTGGCAATGGGTGTGATTTCCCCTCGCAACTCATTGCTCATGGAAAATGTTTTTAATGGATCCAGCTGCTAGGCTATATTTCTTTAACAATGCCTCACCAGCTTTCCATTTGTGTAAGGTTAAAACTAAATTATTTTACTTACTATTTTAATAATTCTGCTTTAACTGTGCACACTGGAAATACATCCAGCAAAGCTTTTCAAGAGAGTCTAGAGTATTTAACTGAAATTATTACTTCCAGCACCATGTCAGGTTTGTAAATGCATCTCCACACAGATAGTATAAAAGAAACAAAAATTAAATAAACTAATAACTGCAATATTAGTGGAAAAAAATACAAAGCCCTTGGCGCTACCAACGACAAGGAATAATTACTAACATATGATGAAAGAATGGGTCGACTGGGCTTGTATCCACTGGAATTTAGAAGGATGAGAGGGATTCTTATAGAGACATATAAAATTCATAAGGGATTGCACAGGCTAGATGCAGGGAAAATGTTCCCAATGTTGGGGGAGTCCAGAACCAGGGTTCACAGTTTAAGGGGTAGGCCATTTAGGACTGAGATGAGGAAATACCTTTTCACCCAGAGAGTTGTGAATCTGTGGAATTTTCTGCCACAGAAGACAGTGGAGGCCAATTCGCTAGATGTTTTCAAGAGAGTTAGATTTAGCTCTAGGGGCTAAGGGAATCAAGGGATATGGGGAAAAAAACAGGAGCAGGGTACTGATTTTGGATGATCAGCCATGATCTTATTGAATGGCAGTGCTGGCTCAAAGGGCTGAATGGCCTACTCCTGCACCTATTTTCTATGTTTCTATGTTTCTATTAATAGTTAATGGTAGTGTTATGCAGTGGTCAGTGATGTTTGTTGGGAAGAAGCTACTTACCTTCTATGGTCAAGAATTTCAACTATTTCGTCTTTCCTTGGTACCTATGAAGATTTGTTAAATTCGTATCTGGTCTTTCAAGCGAAATGATATATATTTTGGAGAAATAAAAATCTCCCTTAAGGCATGTACTCTTCTCCATCTGACATGAGTGGATGCACTTCAAGACCTACCAGGCCCTGGAGTAATGATAATCATCAGTTGGTTCAAGTAAATACATTTCAGAAATATGTGCTTTCCATAGAGGTGCTCTGCATCTCAGCCATAAACTGTTTCACTTCTTGGAATCGGACAAAAGCCAGGCAAAGCAAAATCACCCTGAGTAAGAGTCTTTTGCAAATAATGAATAGAAATCCATTCACAGTGAATACACCACTAAACTCTGACTCACACAATCTCTTTCTCTACAGAGTATGTGCTTATTATTTTTTCTATTTGTATTATTGTTTTGTCTCAGTGCTCATAATTTTGGCCTTGATGATACCCCTAGCAATGGTCCTATATCATTTTGAATCTTTAATGCTGCAAGGGCTTGCACTAAGTGCAAAACAGATTTTTTTTCAGTTGCAGAGGCTTTTAACGTTGGAAGTATATTCAAGTGATGTTCCACGGTTTTATATTGTAGAGAGAATACGTTCAGTAATTCTTGGTATAAAATCTTTCATCATTGAATATATAGTAACACAGATTTTGATGAATAATGCCGGCATTATTTGCCTGTGTAAATGAAAGCAGGCCTGCTCCTTCGAAGCGTTCGTTATCAAACATGGATGTCCAAAGTTACTGGCTGAGTTGTAATGCCGAACCCGCCATATCGGCGGCCCTACACTCTGCCCTGACCCACCTGGACAACAACAACTCCTACATCAGGTTGTTCATCGATTTCAGCTCCGCCTTTAACACTGTCATCCTCGCCAGCTTGATCACCAAACTCAGCGGACTTGGCACCACCACCTCCCTCTGCAATTGGACACTGGATTTCCTCACCAACAGACCACAGTCTGTTAGGATCAACAACCTCACCTCCTCCACTCTAACACTGAACACCGGCGTGCCACAGGGCTGTGTGCTCAGCCCTCTCCTCTACTCCCTCTTCACCCATGACTGCATCCCTAAGTATGGCTCCAACGCCATCATAAAATTTGCCGACGACACCACGGTGGTAGGACTGATCAGCGACAACAACGAATCAGCCTATAGGGAGGAGGTCCAGGACCTGGCAGCCTGGTGTGCCAATAATAACCTCGTCCTCAACTCTAAGAAGACGAAATAAATAATTGTTGACTTCAGGAAGAACAGAGGGGGCAGACATACCCCCATCCACATAAACGGGACTGAGGTGGAGCGCGTCTCCAACTACAAATTCCTCGGGGTACACATCTCAGAGGATCTGTCCTGGTCCCTCAATACCACCAAATTGATCAAAAAGGCACAGCAGCGCCTTTACTTTCTGAGGAGGCTCAAGAAAGCTCACCTGTCCCCCCAGATCCTGACCAACTTTTACCGCTGTACCATCGAAAGCATCCTGACCACCTGCTTCACGGTATGGTACAGCAGCTGCACCGCAGCTGACAGGAAGGCACTACAACGGGTGGTGAAAACCGCTCAGCACATCATCGGTGCCCCGCTCCCTGCCATGGATGCCCTCCACCGAAAACGGTGTCTGAGACGGGCCGGGAAAATCATCAAGGACCCCTCTCACCCTAACCATGGACTGTTTGCCCTCCTCCCATCAGGGAGGCGGTACAGGAGCCTCAGGTCTCGCACAAGCAGGCTGAGGAACAGCTTTTTCAACAACACCATTACACTGCTGAACTCGGAGTCCCGACGCTAGCCATCCTTAGACTCCCCCACTTGTATACAGTTATCTGCCTATGTATTAGTTTTAATTCATCCACAATCCACACATTGTTAACCAGTATTTTTTTTTAAACTTTTATTGTATGCCAACTTTGTATTTTTATTTTTACTCCTACTATCTTGCACTGTGACTATGACCAGACGCTAAACTGCATTTCGTTGTACCTATACTTGTATTTGTGCAATGACAATAAAGTTGAATTGAATTGCATCACTATTGGACTTTTATGCAGAGTCCAGTGTGAACCTCCATCTCTCTGAGGCTTCCTGATCATCTCTGCTGTGGAATCCACCCTTGGATCTTGCAGCAGATCTGACCTGGTCGTATCCTCAGCCCCACTGCCTAATTGAGGTTTTCTCTCTCCCCTCAATTTTGCACTACTTTTGCTTGCCTGGAGAATAACCTCTTCCTCAACAAGATAAAGGAACTAGTTATTATCTTAAGGAGGCATGATGGAGCACATGCCCCAATCAGCATCAATGGTCGGCACAGTGGAGCAGCAGTAGAGTTGCTGCCTTACAGTGCCAGAGACCAGGGTTTGATCCTGACTATTAGTGCTGTCTGTATGGAATTTGTATGTTCTCCCCCTGACCTGCATAGGTTTTCTCCGGGTGCTCCAGTTTCCTCCCACACTCTAAAGATGTACAGGTTTGTAGGTTAATTGGCTTTGGTAAAATTGTAACGTTGTTCCTAGTATGTGTAGGATGGTGTTGGTGTGAGCGGATCACTGGTCGGCACAGGCTCGGTGGGGCAAAGGGCCTGTTTCCATGCTGTATCTCAAAACTAAACTAAACTATATTTTAATGCCCAGGTAGCGAGTGAAGAAGGCAAGGAAAGTGAAGGGTGCTTTCACTCAATCTCGTGGCAACAGACACCACCCCAGATTTTAATGTTGCATTTCATTGGAGAAATTGAATAAGAAGTGGTCCACTCCAGTGAGACACAGGACTCATTTGAGCCAGGTATGAGATAAAGCACAACATTTTTTTCTGTTGGCAGAGTGTAAAGTCAGCTACATGCGCAGTATCAAAGCACTGAGATGATTTTGGATTAGGCAATAGAAGATTAGAACATGGAACACAGCACAGGAACAGGCCCTAAGGCCCACAATGTCCATGCTGAACATGATATGAAGATAAACTGCCTGCATGTGACCACCAGGGGCGCCAGGGAGATGGCAGCCCTGTCGGCAGTCTATTTGTTTTTTCATCTTTTTGTTATTTTTAGCGTTTGTTAAAAGTTTGTTTTAATGTACTTTGGTTTGTTTTATGTGGGGGAGGGGGGAGGGGATCAAATTCCTACCTTCCCGGAGATGTGGTCAATTTTCATATCACATTCTCTGGGCTCTGCGGCCTACCATCGCTGGAGCTGGAGGTCTCCTCGTATTGTCGTGAGCCCCACCGCGAGGCGCAGGGTGAACATCGGAGTTGATCCCTTGCCTGAAATCGCTCCCACCGCCGCCTGCGGACTTACCATCAAGGGCCCGCAGTCCCGGGAGAGGCTAGTCGGGAAGCTCCAACGCCTCAGAAGGTTCGACCAGCCACGACGCGAGGTCAGATCGCCCGCCGCGGGGGAGCTGACATCCCCCCCGATGTGGGAGCGAATCGCCTCGACGCGGAGGGCCTGAACACCGCCGGCTACGGGAGTCCAGACCATCCTGTCAACGAGGGCTCGGGGCCCCCGACCGAGGAAGAACAAAAGGAAGAACTTTATTTTGCCTTCCATCACAGTGAGGAATGTGTACGAGTCACTGTGGTGGATGTTCATGTTAAAATGTGTTTTTGTGTCTGTTGCTTTTAATTGTATGACTGACCTGGCCAGTGAAATTCCTCGTAATAGAATAAAATCTGATTCTGATTCTGATTCTAATGTGATTCATATTCTTTCACTCTTTGCAATATCCATGTGCCTGTCTAAAAGCCTGTTAAATGCCACTATTGTATCTGCCTCAACTGCCAGCCCTGACAAGCAGGCACCCACCACTCCATGTGTAAACAACTTGCCCTGCATATTTCCTTTAAACTTTGCCCATCTCAGCTTAACGTTATGTCCTTCAGCCTTTTATACTCCATCCTAGGAAGATTATTGACTGCAGACACACAAAAGCCTGGTGCATTGTCAGGCCCACTGAAAAGCTTGTAATCAATAAAGGGCCTGTCCCACTTACGCGACCTTTACATGCGACTGCAGGCACCCATCATAGGTCAACAATAAATTCAATAAACCCTCAGCAATTCAGGCATCATATGTGGAAAGAGAAACAAGGTTATCTTTTCAGGTCAAATACCATTTTATAGATGATGGTTCCATTTCACTGCAAGCCAAGACTGACCAACATCTGAATAGTGCAGAGGGAACTCAGATTATTGACATACGAGGTCTGGGTTCCAAAGTGCAAATATATATTCTTGGGCGTCCGATCATTTCAGTGAACTATGCTACCCCCTAAAGATCCTCCGAGCCTCTTAATGAAATCAACTATCCCTCTCCTTTGTTCCATCAGTGTGATCAGTTGATCACATTACTTCCCTTCAGCAGATGAAAAAGGATCCTGACTCAAAACCTCACCTATCCATATTCTTGGAGATGTTGCCTGATTGCTGAATTACACCAGCACTTTGTGTCTTTCTTTTGTATTAACCAGCATCTGTAGTTCCTTGTACCTCCTGGCTACTCACCTTTCCGCAAATAGTTTCTCTTCATTTGACCTATCAAATGATTTTATTATTTTAAACAAATCACCCTTAAACCTTCTCTGAAACAGAAAAAATGTTTTTTCTTTCAAATCTAATTTAACACACCAGTTAAATAAATAATGCTATAACTACTTTCATTTTGTTTACACAGTCACATATTCCTATCTTTTTTTTTACATGGAACTATGGAGAGAATAATTATGTTTCACTTGAGTTTTCTCTTGTGAACAGTCAATTGCTTGTTTTTTTAGCTGACAGCTGGGTTCATTACATTTGGCGTTGAATAGCATTGATAGAACAAGCTATTTTAGACTAATCTGATCCTGTGGTTGAACTGCCCTTCTGTTCTTGAGAGAATGGTTGCATAAAGTCTCAGTTTGGACCTGAAACACTCAACTGCTAGTAGCAAGAAAGATTCAAAGGTGCAAAAAAACCCTATAAATCTTTCATCGATAATGGAAATCCAGACAAAAATGAACTTCTGCCATTGTTGATAACACAAGTACAAATACCACAATGAATGCAGTCATATTCTTGAGAACATGATCAGATAATTTTAACAACATAAATGAACAACCTGTAACTTGTGAGGCTTTGTGGCTGTATATTCTCTATATATTTAGTAAAATGGCAAGGGTGGTTTTTCAATGGGAGTCCTTACGTTACCAGTTCTAAATTTCTTTTAGAATGTCTGAATTTCTTTAGTCAGATGGTGGTGAATCTGTGGAAATAATTTTCACAGATGGCTGTGAAGGCCAAGCCAATGGATATTTTTAAAGTGGAAATTGACAGATTCTTGATTAGTAAGGGTGTCAGGTGTTAAATGGAGAAGGCAGGTGAATGGGATTGAACGGGAAAGATAGATTATCCATGATTGAATGGCGGAGTAGACTTGGTGGGCTTATCGCTGCTCCTATAACTTATGAACTTCTGAACAGTTCATACTGAATGTTACGGAAAATGCTTCACTTAACTGAATGTTATGGAAAATGCTAATTTCATAGGTGGGAAGCAACCAGGTATCCATTGCACTCCCAAAAGAGAACGTTCCTCATCTGAAGCACAGCACCATGATCTACATTTTGAGGTAACCAACTCATGTTCACATGCAGAGAGGTGCCACAGTTCTTTATCATATGGAAAAAGAGATTAGTGCTCTTGGCATGAGATGAGAGAAAAAAAACAAGATGAAGAAACTGGGGGAGCCAAAAATGTTCCCTTATCTTAAAAAGCCAGAAAGGTGGAAAGTTTTGAAAGGAGGAGTGGAAGGATTTCTGCCTTTAAGAGGCAATTAGAAAAGGCTCAAAAGTGCAGCCTTCACTGGATATCATTGAAATTCATATTGGGATATGGTGTGGTGAGGTGAGTACACACTCTCTTCTGCTCATCAGGCCTTCACTGAACCGAATGGTGGCTGGTAGCAACGAGTCCCACAGCATTTGCCCATCATGGACTCCGGCTCGTGATGGCTGGTCTGGATAACTCCGGGGAGGTCCTGGCACCGTTCTGATCCCAGGTAAAGTCCAGTGAACTTATATAATCAATAGTCCCATGCTCCTTTCTTAATCGACAAACAACAATCATTTATGTTTTCAAAACCTAGTTTCCTCTTTGGAAGCTATTTATTGTGTTAGGACTGAGGACATCTCAGATATCTCTGGGAAGCAAAGCTGTTCCTGTTGCCATTCCTCATTTGACTGCTGCATTTCCTTCTCCCCATAAACCCATGCATAATTGTGAGCCTCATCAGTAGGGTCAAACTACTGCCAGCTTGTGGGAACTTATCATTTGAATGCAGGACTGAACTCCAGCACTGTATATTTAACTCAACTAGACTTTGCCTATTCAGATTTAGACCATAATCTCCTTCAGAATGAACCCATAAGTAGTTTGGAAAATATATCTGGTGTTCTCCTCTTCTCTGTCTTCTTAGATCTTAGTTCAAGTTCAAGTTCAAGTGAGTTTATTGTCATGTGTCCCTGTATAGGACAATTAAATTCTTGCTTTGCTTCAGCACACGGAACATAGTAGGCATTTACTACAAAACAGATAAGTGTGGCCATATACCATAATATAAATATATACACACATGGGTTGAGCTTCCCAAATTGACCCATCATTCTTTCCACATATCCAATCCAACCTAGATGGCTCAAGTCCCAGATATCCCCATCCTGATGGACAGGGTCCCAGTCTTCTGATAACATCGTACACACTTTTGGTGGGTACAACCGCCACTCCAATCTCTTTAATTTAACTTGGTGTTGAACAGTGTCTAAATTACAGGCCATATTAAATTGTTTCCTTTCTACCTTTTCTGCTGTTCCTCTGCAGCCTTTGCTGCCTCTGTCAGTTACATTTTGTTTTTCCACGACAGCAAATTCCTTTTGTTAATCTTTCAGTTTGAGTTTCAAGTCTCCTTTTTAGCTCACTGTTGGCTTAGTGCAAGAGCAATTACCCATCCCATTTGTGGGGAGCTTTCTATCTTATTGGTCCCTTCAAACATTTAATAATTGAGTTCAGTAGCTTTTCTGGCTTATCCTGCAACTCTCTCGCGCAATACTTTGGTGATCTCCATTTACTCAATACATCAGCCAAGCTACCAAACCCCTCAGAGTTTGTCAGACCACCCTGGGACCTGAAAGGTCTCAGGTTTCAGCTCTTTGTTCTTCTTTGTCAACATTTTCACTGAATACTGCAGACTATGCCAAAATGCACTGATACAAGCACATTTTGAGGATTTGCATCACTAAAGTATAGTGAAATACAGTAAAGCGATCAGAAAATGATTGAATAATGGGTCTGTACCACTTAGGCGATTTTTTAGGCAACTAGTTTGTCGCCACATGTTCGCCGGTAGTTGCCAGGAGTAGCCTCCTCAGTCGTGCACAAAATCGCCAAGTGGGACAGGCCCATAAGTTACAAGTCTTACACTCACACTCTTCTGCCCATGAGTAACACCATGGACCAAGTTCCAGAACACCCTTGAGTTCGCCAGACCAGCTATCTCAAACTGGAGAGAAACATGGACAGAAGGCCATAAGACACATTGCTACGAGCTGCCGCTCAGTTCAGTGAAGATCCAACGAGGAAAAGGGTGTGAAACTTGTGACATATAATCCTTACTAACCCTCTTACGAACTTCATTATACTTGAACAAATTTAGTTTTTTTATAACCTTGAAGTGTTCCTTCTCCACCATTGATCAGAAATTGATATTTCAAAAACACTGAATTGTCTATGAAACACATTGTGCTTCATTTAAGATCTAAACCGTATAGAAATGCAATTAGTTTGTTTGCCATAGAAGTCAAGTCTTAAGATGGTGGAAGATTTTGAAAGTGGCAACACAAGTAGATAGAGTGGTAAAGACGATGTATGTAATGCTTGCCTTCATTGGTTGGGGCAATGAGGCTTTAGAGAGGGTTTACAGGTTTACAGAATGCTGCCTCGCTCAAAGGGTTTTAGCTCAAAGGAGAGATTGTACAAACGTTTTCTCTGGAATGTCAAAGTCTGAGGGGAGACCTGATAGAAGTATATAAAATTATGAGAATTAGATAGACAGCCATAATCTTTTTCCAAGAGTGGAAATGTCAGAAAGGGCATAACTTTAAGGCAAGAGGGGCAAAATTTAAAGAAAATGTGTGTCAAGTTTTTTACACAGTGGTGGGTGTCTGGAATGCACTGCCAGTGTTGGTGGTGGAGGCAGATATGATAGTGGCATTTAAGAGAATTTTAGATAGGCACATGGATCTGAAGGGAATGGAGAGATATGAATCACCTGCAGGCTGAAGAAATTAGTTTAATTTGGCATCATATTTGGCACGGACTCTGTGGGCTGGACCTATTCTTGTGCTGTACTGTACCATGTTCTATGGAACGTCGATGGGTAGATGGGAAAATAGACGAAGGTGAAGAAATAAAGTTCATAATATGCATTATCAAGCATAAGATTATCTGGTCATTAGGGTTTATCCCTTTCATGCTCAATAATTTCAATAAAATAGTTTGAATCTGCTATATAATGTTGTATGTTTCTTTTCAGTTATCTAGTGGGCTCCTAATTATTAATAGTTACCCAAAGCATTTAAGCATTCCTGAAACAAAGTGTGCTCATAGACTCCCTCAGGATTCAATAATCAAGGCAACACAGTTGTTATAAGTGGAAGCTTGAAGTTAAAAGGCAGCAGGAAATATTTCCAGCAAGAAAACAACCCAACACCTTCAGTGTTACTTGACTTCAGTATGATCATTAGTATACTGTATGAAATTTGTTGAAGATGGGTAAAAAAAAATGTGATTTAAACGATCTTTCCATTAGAATGGAAATAATGATGTTTGTATGTTGGCAGATGGGCAAAGAATGTGTGTTGCTAATTTTCTAAATAAACTGGTCCCCAGTGGCAAATCATCAGTCACCTGGTTGTTACCAAAAGGAAATTTGAAACAGAAGGGGAGCTGTGAGACTAGTGGAGACTAGAATTCCACTTATAATTTCCGGGCACACTCAAAAGTATTTTTGCCTCCTAAATATAGGACGATTTCACATTAAGCAGGGGGGTGGGGGGAACGTTTCAATACTGGACCCTGTTTCCATCGCGGCCCTGTTTCCATCAGTCTTTCCACCACCATGCACAAGAAGCACAAGCACAAGATGCCATTGTATGCAGATGCCGAGAAGTGTGTTCAGCTCTGGCTGAACAATTTCTAATCTTGTGATGTGGACTCGATAAGAAGATCTGTATCATTATTTTCCGTAATGTGAATCCTTGTCATAAATTGGCAAAACTTGTTGTTTCTTTCACATTTTATGGTTATTTAGTTATTTCTATCTTGTGTAAATTGCATAAGCGTGAATTTTCATTCCATATCTCAAAGTTTTAGTCGCGATTTGTGAATTAAGGGGAATTTCTGTTACCTGAATCACCGTAAAGGCAGGAGTTTACTGTATTTCATATTTCACTGTAACTTGAGCATAAAAATATTTATGTTTTTGATCATTTGAATAGAAGTAAATTTGTGATCTTGACCTCATTATATGTGGTATTCCTCACAAATTGCCCAAACTATCACTTGGATTCCTGTTTGAGAGCAATGATCTGCGGGAGCTGCTGCATAACACACTATGCCTGTGGGACTGCAGGCCTCCCATGCTTCATAATGAGGTCTGTTTATTTACTTAGGCAGCACTCCCAGCAGAGTGTGCATGATATTCTGTTATAATGCAACCATGATGGGGATGGTTAGACACCACCAGTTGATAA
Organism: Leucoraja erinaceus; assembly: GCF_028641065.1. Taxonomy (NCBI): domain Eukaryota; kingdom Metazoa; phylum Chordata; class Chondrichthyes; order Rajiformes; family Rajidae; genus Leucoraja; species Leucoraja erinaceus. The sequence continues at coordinate 58,513,132 of NC_073379.1, forward strand.
GTGGCCTAAACTCTGTGGATATGCTTTATTTTAAAACAATTTATATCTAAAGGTAATGCTGTAGGAAATTTGCCCAAAAGTACAAGAGATTCAGCTAGCAATGAAGAATTTTCATATGTACATAGACTTACTTTGAAGTGCCCCTGTGCATCTCGATTGTGAAACGGCCACATCTTCTTCATCTGTTTGTGCCAATGATGTGTTTCAGACAATTTATTTTATGCAGGGTTGTACAGCTCAACAATATGACCCAATTATGTGATGCTGTTTACCTTTAAATCACTGGGGTCACTTAGAAAATAAATTGTTGGACTTAGTTGATTTCTGTCATTATATGGATGCTGCAGATTTCCCTTTGTTAATTCACATATAGTTGCAGAACTAACAAACCACGCATAGCCCAGAGCAATTGAACAAATATAACTGCATTTATTCACATTGTAACTGTGGTTCTTTTATGAAGTCATTTTTGAATGAAGGAGCTTAGATAACATCCGAACCACAAATATGAACTCCAGTTATATTTATAACCTTCATGGGAACTCCATGAATGAAGTTCCAGTTTGCTTTTATGAACCATATTTCCTGGTGCACACAGACATTCTTCCTTCTCCCTTGCAGTAGGTGGATAATGACACAGCATCTAAAACATTGTACATTAACAACAACATCAAGAAATTCAGTACTGTTCCCTTTAATGTTGACATTTTCATTTTTTAATTTAGCATTCATTCCTCAGACTTAGTTGTCTGGTATATTTTTCTATATGCTAAAATAATGTACTTATTGTGCTATAAGTAGTAAATTAAATTTATGGAAATTCACATTACAACATCAAAATGAATCGATTGTTATATTTATGACTGGTGTTATAAAACACACTTAGAATTTGGAAGATCACATTAAGTAATTCTGGTTTTTCCTCCAAAGCTAATTTGACCCTCGTAAGTACTGAACAGAAAGCCATGATTTTCTAAGATTATCCTATCATGTTGTGGATACTCCTTGATATCAGAATTAAAAAACAATTCTTTAGAAATCGGACCAGGAGTCATTCCTTTGAGATGGCTTCACCACTCTGCCTCTTCCACTTCCTGATCTAGTTCCACATTCCTTGTAACCTATCATCAGTTTCAGCCTTGAATATGGTCCATAACAAAGCTCTTCGTGGAATAAAAATTCTATGCATGTGGAAATTTCATGTCAGCTCTACAAGTCTCACCTCTCAGCCCCATTTCTATATTCTGAAGTTGAAAGTAATGTCTCTCTGCATCTACCCTCTCACCTATCATCCTTGAACATTTTATTGTATATACAGGTGCACAACCTTTTATCCGAAAGCCTTGGGACCAGACACTTGTCGGATTTCGGACATTTTCGGATTTCCGAATGGAAGATTTTTAGCGTAGATTAGGTAGGTAGCGCGGGCGGCTTAAAAAGTCTGGAGCGACTGCCTCCTCCCCGGAGACCGGGGAATCATTGTAAATCATTGCATAAATGTTAGTCAGTTAGTTTGGAGGGATTTTATGTGGTGGTGGTGGTGGTGGTGGTGGTGGTGGTGGTGGTGGTGGTGGGGTGGGTGGGTGAAGGGGGTGAAGGGGGAAACTTTAATTCTTAGTCCCCTACCTGGTCGGCGACTCCCAACATCGCGGAGCTGGGGGGCTCTGTCCGGCCGCGGGCGGCGCCGGTTGTAGCTCCGACCCCCGGCAACTCTACCTCTGGCTGCGAGGCGCTCCAAATCCAGCGCCGCCCGAGGCCCCAGCTCCGCGAATGTTGGGAGAAGGCGGCCTCCGCGCCCTGGAGCTTACCACACAGCGACCCGGTAAGGAATTGTCCGCTCCCCGCTGGTATCCCAGCGCTGCGACGCCGCCGACTCCCAACATTTGCGGAGCTGGGGTGGGGGGCGTCCGGCCGCGGGCGGCGGTGGATTTGGAGCGCCTCGCAGCCAGGGGTAGAGTTGCCGGGGTCGGAGCTACAACCGGCGCCGCCCGCTGGCGGCCACAGCGCTGCGGAGCTTACTGCACGGCGACCCGGTAAGGCATTGACCGCTCCCCGTCTCTCCGACCAGGTAGGGGACTAAGAATTAAAGTTTACCCCTTCAACCCCCCCTTCACATAAAAGCCCTCCAAACTAACTGACTAACATTTAAGCAATGATTTACAGATGTTTAAGTGTCTCCCGGTCTCCGGAGAGGAGGCAGCCGCTACAGTAGTACAGACCTGGGTTGACCGTGGGTCGTTTCGGGTCAAGTTTGGCGCCAAACGCGAGCTTTGGTGTGCCGATGACATCCTGGAAAAAATGGCCGGTTTTCGGAGGTTTTCGGTTTCCGGAACACCGGATAAAAGGTTGTGCACCTGTATACCAAGAATGCTCAATCTTTCCTCTTAGAATGGTTCTTTCATCAGGACTCAATCAACTTTTGCTACGCTGCCCACCAAGGTACCTCACCTTGTGTGTAAATACCAGAACGTCTTTGTTTATTCATCTGTTGGTATTCTTGTCATAGTCACAGTCCAAATGTCATACAGCATGGAAATAGGCCCTTTGGCCCAACTTGCCCGCACCGCCCAACATTCCTGACCTACATCTGTCCCACCTGTCCAAATGTCTCTTAAATATTATGATAGTATCTGCCTCAACTATCTCTTCTGGCAGCTCATTCCATATACCCAATGCCCTTTATGTATAATTGTTGCCCCTCGGGTTCCTATTAAATCTTTTCCTCTTCACCTGAAACATGTCCTCTAGTTCATGATTTTCCTACGTTGGGCAAAAGACTGTGCATTTATCGTACCTAATCCTCTCATTATACTATACACCTCGCTTAGAACACCCTTCCACTTCCTGTGTTCCACTGTACCTTTTCCTGCTTAACAACACCTTTCTTATAACAGGGTGACCAGAACTGAACACAATCCTCCAAATGTGGCATCACTAATATCCTGTACAACTGTAACATAAGCTCCAAACTTCAATACTCAATACTCTGACTGATGAAACCCAATGTGCCATAAGCCTTCTTAATCACTTTCAAGGAACTACTTACCTGCACTCCTAGATCCCTCTGCTCTACAACACTCCCCAGAGCCCTGCCAGAAAGTATGAAGGCCCTGCCCTGTTTGACTTCCTAAAATGTAACACCTCACACATTCAACTTCATTACCCATTCCTCAGCCAACCTGCCCAACTGATCAAGATTCTGCTGCAGTTTTTCAATCGCCTTCTGTACTATCTGTGATGCCACACACATTTTGTCATCTGCAAACTTGCTAATTTTGCATACAAGCAAGGCTACCATTTATTGCTCATCCCTAATTACTTGTGAGAAGTTTGCAGTGAGTTGATGTTACAGGTTGTAGGTTTGGAAATTACTGTCAGAGTATATTAGGGGAAAATCTACAGTACATATTGTAAATGGCACATGCTACAGTCACTGCATACCAGCAATGGAAAGAATAGATGTTTATGATGGTTAATGTAATAATAATTAAGCAGCGCGCTTAGTCCTACTTGAGCATCTTGAAAGTTGTTGGAGGTTCAAGTGGAGAGTATTCCCTCGTGCTCCTCTCATGTGAACCGTACAAGTCACTCAGTCTCCTCTGCTCTTGAAGCCACATTATTTATGTATCTAATCCACTCGAGTCATCTGATCAAGCCTTTTCATGGTGAGTTATACAGCAATATTAATGCAATTGAATACAAAGGATAGAAGATTAGGCACTCTTTCAATTGAGATGGTCATTGTCTGACCCGTTTGTGCCATTTATCAGTCCATGTCTGAATGTTGTCTAGAACTTGCTTCATGCAGGCATGGGATGCTTCATTTGCTGAGGAGTTGGGAATGGAACTAAACATTATCTAATCATCAGTGAACATCCCACTGCAGACCTTCCGATGGATATGGTTGGACCTGGGACACTGCCCTGAGGAAGTCCTTAAGTGATGTTCTGGGGCGGAGATGATTGGACTCCAACAACCACCACCTTCTACCTTTGTGCAAAATATGATAACAGTCACTGTAGTGTTTTCTCTTTATGTCTATTGACCAGTTTGACCTCATGTCACAATTGATCAAATGCTGTCTTGATGTCACAGGCAGTCACTCTCACGACAATTCACTCACAGGAATTCAACTCTTTGGTCCATGATTGTCGAAAGCAGTCAGGTCAGGACCCAACAGGTTGTGGTGAAATTCAAAGTCAGCATTGGTGAAGAAGTTATTGGTGATGAAGGTCTAATTGATAGCGCTGTTGATGACTCGGATTTCACCAAAGCAGCATACAATACGGTTGGACTTCAGCAGCGATAACTATGGCACACTCATTTTTTTTCACATTATTTGTCATACTTGCTTATGTTTTGTGTATATCACTGTTTCTTTTAACTGCATCACAATTTCCTGCATAGTGTTTTGTCTTTCTTGTTTACTCACTTCTCTTAGACATATCCCTTTGCAATGTCTTTGTGCCCTGCTTCCAGCTTACATTCCACTCAGCTTTGTATCATCAGCAAATGTTTATGTATCCCATTTGATCCCTTGATCAAAATCACTAATATGGATTATAAACAGCTGATCCTGTGGCACCCCACTAATACTGATTTCATTATTTGGTTATATGTTAAGTTTTTTTAAATTCTGCTTTTAAGTTTTGTAAAATGTATGAATTATCTGTGATTGCTTACGTATCATAAATATTGTTCTATTGCATGCAATAGTCAATTATTTATAATGAAATATGACATAATAAATTTGTTTATTAAAAATCAGATCACCAGTTTACAATATTGTGCATCAAACCCAATTGTAATTTCATATTATTAGTTCAATGATCACTATACATTGGAAACTGGGCAGATAACCCGGCGTGTCAAGCTGCCTTTGGGCAAGTACTTCTCCACACAAAAGCAGATTGCAAAGCTTTTCACATGAATGACTTTACAATGTAGAACATTTACAGAATCACCAAAGGCCACATACAAAGTTTGTAGTTTTCTATACCAGTTACATACTCTCCATAAACAGGCATGTGTATCAAGTCATTCATGGTAATGTTACATTCACTAGATGTACCTAAGCTCAAATGTAATGCTCTGGATTTTACAGTAAATGTACAAATGAAACTACAGTTTCTTGTTGTAATAAAGAATAAATCAAAGTTTCTGTGCCTGTGTAATTAATTGTGTAAATATAAAAGATTATGCCTCCAGAGGATTTGGTATTGCGCCTCTCACCCATGGACTTGGCATTGAAATACACGCAGAGCATAAAGTTGTGCCTTGGCCCACCACCTACTAACTAACAAAACCAGAAGGGTTAGGCATTCTCTGTTCATGTTTGGTTTATTATCGTGGTGTAAAGTCTTTATAACAGCCAGTCAACCATTTTATCATTGAAAATGAACATATATCATTGGAGATGTTATCAAAATCATGGTCTAATATTAATTCACGATGTTTCTGCCCTTTTTATCTTGCTTTCTTTTAATCCCATCAATGTCACCCTTTCTTTCTTTCTTTCTTTCTCTTCTGTTTACAATTTTACATTGATTTAACCATTCCAGTTACAACTTCCTGGTTCAGAATCTTCAGAACTCAATGAGAATTTTTCAGTCTCTCAATTTAAGGCCAGATATTATCACCACCTCTGCTCACACCGGTCTCAGATTTCACACAAAGAGCACCACATAGTTCAGGACTAAAAATTAAACATGTCCAAATGTAAGACTCTGTTCAGATTTCACTGACTAGAAGCCCTGGGTAGCTGCTTATGTCACATAACAGCTGCAAACTAACTTCAACACAATCACGTCTTCATTAAGAATACACGCTTGTCATAACAACATTTCATGGAGATAATTGGGGTAAGAAAAACTATAGGGTTTGAGAACCATGGGCACGTTCTTAAGTTGATTGCTTGTGTTCTTCCATGTCCACACATGAAACTAAAACATAATTGTAGCATTGATCATATAGCTTTGGCACATCTCTACGAATCCAATTTCCACTACTCAGTCCATCAACTTCTCCATCATGCATTTCTAGTGTTCACTTAAATATATTTCTTAAATGTGAGAGTACCTGCCTCCCCAATTACTTTGGACACTGATTCCCGATTTCAACCACCCTCTCAATGAAAAAATCCCCTAAATATCTCCCCTTATCTTAAACCCTGGTCATCAGGTGATGAACACCTTTGCCCAGGAGAAGGTTTTTCTCATTGTCTACCCTACCTATTCTCCTCATAATTTTGTATACCACAATCAGATTTCTCTCAGCTTTTTTTGCTCCAAGGAAAACGCGCCACAGTCTATTCACTCTTTTATCACACCAAAAGTGCTCTATAGGAGGCAACTTTCTGGTGAATCTCTGTACCCTATTCAATACAATTGTCTTTTTTAACAGTGTAGTGATCAGACCTGCATGCGGTACTTTAGCTGTGGTCTAATTAATGTTTCACATATTTCTTTAAGCATATAGTTCGACAACAGGATAGGGAGCCTTTCAGCCCATCTCATTCATGTTGCCTTTTTTGCCTACGTACATTATTCCCATTTGCCTGCATTAGATCCATAACTTTCTATGTCTTGCCTATTTACTTGCATGCCTAAATGTATTTTAAATGTAGTGATTCTATCTAACTCCACCACCTCCATGACAACGAGTTGCAAGTATCAACCACTCAAAAATGTTGTCAAAAAACTTTCCCCTCAAAGCCCCTTTAAAATTCTTTCCTCTCAGTTTAAACCAATTCCCCTCTTGTTTTTCACATCCTACCATGAGAAAAATATTCTGACTATTTTCCCTATCTATACTTCATAATTTTATATACCTATCAGGTCATCCCTCAGCCTGCTTCGCACCAGGGAAACGAGTACAACTGATCCAATCTCTCCTCATACCTAAAGTCTTCCAATCCAGGCAACATGCCAGAGACACAGAATACTGTAGATGATGGAAACTGGAGCAAGATAAATCAAACTGCTGGAGGATCTCAAGCAGCATCTGTGGAGGGAAAATAACTCCTGACGTTTGGTCAAGACCCTGCAGGATTGAGTGTAGAGAGGGAGTTAGTCGGTATATCCTTGTTCCATCCACCCATACGCTTCTTGATCTGCACTTCATCTGTCCTTTAATGGTTCCCATTATCACTTTCCTTGCTTATCAGATTCCAGATTGTTCGGCTCTTTGCTCCCACTTGCTCCTCTCCGGCCTCTTGTCTCCAACTTCACCCTCCAACCGCCGGCCCGCAGCCTACAACATCCTGAAGCCGCGGTCTGCGGAGCTTCTAGCGCGCCGTGGACTTACCATCCGGAGCGGGATCCCTTGCCGGGATCCCTGGAGAAGAGCTCCGACTGCCGGCCTGCGACCTACATCAGCTTGAAGCCGTGGTCTCCAGTAGGGAAGCACCAATTCGGGACTTACCTTCCAGAAGAGAGGGCCTGTACATCTGGTCACCCGCAGTGGCGATGGCAGAGGTTTATGGCCCCGACCAAGGGGGAAAAATGGAGGAGGACTGACTGTACTTTGTGCCTTACACCACAGTGAAGAATGCTGTGGTGGATGTTTGTGTTAAATTTGATTGTGTATTGTGTGTTCTTTTTTATTGTACTGCTGCTGGCAAGTTCATTTCACTGCACTTTGTGTATGATGAATAAATCTGATTGATTGATTGATTGATTCCACTTGCAGTCTGTTTTGGCTCCAGGCAACATCCTCTGTACTCTCTCTAGTACAACCACATCCTTCCTGTAGCATGGTGACCAGAATCACATATACTTTTTTGGGTATATTAAACCATTGTTTTGTAATCGCCTTCCTACTCTTATACTGAATGCCTCGCCTAATGAAGACAAGTATTCCTTATTCTTTATTTCACCACCTCTCTTCAGGGATCCTTGGCCATCGGTCCGGCTGTTTCCTAGCACTTCCTGCCTTTCTAGCACACTTTGTATACATCCATACTTTATTTGACTTTGCTAAATTATTCACCTCACATTTCTTTGCCCATCTTATCAAGTGACTAACATCATTCTCTAATCAATGAATATATTCCTCAATATCAATATCAGCACCTATCTCTATGTCAGCTACTAACTGGTTAACCATACCTCATATACTCACATCCAGATTATTAATCTATGCAATAAACTGCATGGATGCCCAAACTGATTCCTTTTGCTTTACCACTGGTCACAGGCTTCAAACTCCACAATCACCCCATGTTTCCAATCAGCAAGCTAATTTTAGATTATGTTTGTCAAATTATCCTAGATAGCATATGTTTTGAACTTTTCTCCATGGGTTTCATGTGAGAAATGTTCAAGCACCCTACCATTATGTCCGTGGAATACATTCAATTACAGCACCCCAATTGACACACTACGAAAATTTCAGAAAATTCTGAAAAATAGTATCATCAATTAAATTAGTCAGACAGAATCACCCCTTATTGAATCCATGGTGACCATTGCTGATCAATCTCTCCCTGTCCCCTTCCACCTATATCCATCCCTCTGGTTTTACATTTCACTCCAAAATGCATTGGGCATGTTATAGGAAAGATGTTGTCAGGCTGGAAAGGGTGCAGAGAAGATTTACAAGGATGTTGCCAGGGCTAGAAGGTCTGTGCTATAGGGAGAAGTTGAGTAGGCTTGGACTCTATTCCTTGGAGCACAGGAGGATGAGGGGTGACCTTATTGAGGTGTATAAAATCATGAGAGGAATAGATCGGGTAGATGCACAGAGTCTCTTGCCCAGATTGGGTGAACCAAGAGGACATAGGTTTAATGTGAAGGGGAAAAGATTTAATAGGAATCTGAGGAGTAACTTTTACACACAAAAGGTGGTGGGTGTATGGAACAAGCTGCCAGGGGAGGTAGTTGAGGCAGGAACTATCCCAACATTTTAGAAACAGTTAGACAGGATAGGACAGGTTTGGAGGGATGTATACCAAACGCGGGCAGGTAGGACTCATGTAGCTGGGACATGTTGACCGGTGTGGGAAAGTTGGACCTATTTCCACACTCTAAAGCTCTATGACTCCACATCTCCTCTCCTTATGTGACACATTTTTATCTGTTTTTCACATCTAGCCTTTGCCATTTAGTACATTAATCTGCCATTCACCCTACCATCTTACCTGTATCCACCTATCACTTGCCAGGGTTTGTCTCACCCCTGAATCTCTTTTCCACCTTACTCCTCCCTACTCCAATCAGTCTGAAGAAGGGTCCTGGCCAGAATTGTCATCCGAGCATCCCGTCCACTCTTACTGGCTAAACCGCTCAGTTCTTGTAACACTTTGTTTTTTTTTCTAACAACTGGCTACTTTTTTTAAAATCAATTGTGGAACAAGGGCTTCAATTCCAACTTGGAGTCTGGTAAGATACAATTTTTAAAATTGGTATTATTGGTTAACATGGTTAACATGAGATGAAGTTGGCTAGTGATATTTTAGTTGCATGTGAGAGAATGTTGACCCAAACCATCATCCATCCATGTTCTCCAGGGATGTTGCCTGAGCTGCTGAGTCACTCCAGCACTTTGTGTCTTTTTTTTTGTAAACCAGCTGCTGCAGTTCCTGGTGTTTAACTGTTATCTTCATTACAATACATTTTTCCATTAATCATCGGGTTCTTGAACCATTTACACACCCCTAATCACTACCCTCCCTCAATAACAAACCACAAAATATTGTGCACTACTAGTGTGCTCGACATTGTTTTTTTACACTCTTATGGTCTGGATTACTTAGAATAACTGAGAATTTGTTGTATATTTATTTGTTGTTGCATCAAATGTGCCTGTAAAGTTTCATTGTTCTGGTTCATATCCAATGAATATGGCAAATAGTCACTCTTGAAACTCTTGGCCCATAGGTCTACAGGTCAGAGCACTGTACTTTGTTGAAATGTGATGAGGGGTTTTCGACTGTCCTGATCTTCGAAGGCAGGAAATTACAGATCCCTACCACTGTGGTTGAATAAAGTGTTCGCTCTCTCCACAGATCTTCAAAGCCTATTGAATATTTCTAGTATTTTCTTTTTTCATTTAGCTGCTACTCATTGTTTCCAATCACTTAGCCATTTTCTATGCAACACCTTTTTATTCCCTGAGTTCCAATCTTGTTGACAATCCGATTGCATGTCACTTCACATGATCCTTGGCTGAAGTACAACTCAGTAGGCAAGTACAATTAGTATCTATCCTCTCTGTTCAGGATGATTGGAGCTGCCATGGACTCAATGGTGAATCTGAGAGTGGAGTGAGAGGTGGATCTGCCCATTGTTTCTGAATAGTCAGACTGCTTGTCCATTGTTCTGAAATGAGTTGCAGAAAATTCCTCCAACCAAATGTTGTAAAGATTAAAGCTTCACTTCATATTCACTTCATATTCACTGAATCTATTGCTCTCTGTGGCAATTATTTGAAAAGAAACCATCAGGTTGCCAACCTTAATGTTCAATTTAATTCTGAGCTGAACATCCACCACAATTTCCTCTTCTCATCAGGACAACCTAACTACACTCACATGGTACCACACATCTCTCTCTGCCTCAGTTCAACCAATGCTCAAACATGCATCAGCTTCACTGCTACTTTGAGAATTAACCCCGTCATGTTCTCCAGTTTACATTCTCTGTAAACCTGAACTCATCCATTGCTCTATTAACCATATCCTACGTGATGCAATGTTCTGTTTATCCTTTGTTTCAATGCTCATGGATCCACATCACTCAAAGTCCGGCAAACCCTTGATGAAAATTCTTATCCAATAATATATCAATACAAATACCAGTTACTGCTATTCTTAAAATGATGGTGGTAATATAAACAAAAGTAATTTATAAAGGTGGGAATGGTGATCCAAACTCTCCGAATTCAGTCATATTCTGAGAGGACGTGTGATTGAGTGTAAGCACTGTGCAGCTGTACCTTCCACAGTTTGATTTTCACTATCTTGTTGCTTCAATATAAATGATAAGCAAATTGGCAAGAGTTGGAAACATGGTAATGAACAACGACATCTGAGCCAGTGTATGTCAGTGCCTTCAGATGAAATATGGGAACTGAGGAGAACGCCAAATTGAGGGTGAGTTTTACTCGACATTCCACCATGCTCTAGCTCTGTCCATCCAATGCCTCTCATAAAGTTAAACTTATTCTGTTATCAACTGCATAACATTTCCAATGTTAATAAAAGAAGTTGAACTGATATGTTACAACACGTCTGCTCGCAAGTGTGTGGATTGGTAAACCTTTGCTACATTTGAGTTCTTGCTGATGCAATCATTTCAGTATGAACATAATGAAACTCATTTAATATTATATACTGAAGCTAAATTTACTCTTTATTAAATAACGGAAATCAGTTTTATTCCACTAATTTGATTTATCTGAGCACTTTGTTTAACTATTGCAAATGTTAGCTTAATATTCCCCAAACAAATTGCAAGTAAAAGAGATGTGTGAGGTGTGTGCTTGGATCAAACTGTTAGTGAGGTAAATTGTCCAGGGATTGCCTATGAAAATATATAGACAATAGTGGTGGAGTTGGCTGACTCAAAAATAGTGTCCCACAGAGTCCACTAGTGGCCAGAGTTTGCAATTAACAGATCAGTTAACAGAGCAGCTACGAATGACAAAGTTAACGTTATCATTTTCAGCCGATAAGCTTAAATTGATACCAGTGCCCAACAAGGTCAAGCTGACATGGCTTACATGACTCTGGCCACACTCTCATCTCGCTGCTAAAATAGTGACAATAAAATGACAAAAAAATATTCCATTCAATTCAATTCAATATTCGCAAGAAGGTACAGAAGCCTGACGATGGCTATCCCAACCCAAAAAATCACCAATCCATGTTCTCAAGAGAATCTGCCTAACCCGCTGAATTACTCCAGCATTTAGTGTCTTCTTTTGTAAACTAGCATCTGCAGTTCCTTGTGTCTACATTTTACTTTTCCACTGCAAATATCCTCAAGGTATGCCTACTTTGAAGAAATTCCCCTTCTCTCTCCAATGTCAGTTTGATGGAGACCCTCTCTCGTTGCTCCCTCTCTGTAATTCCTGTTCTTCTCCTGCTCTTCCAGGAGACTGAAGAAGGGACTTGACCCAAACCATCATCCATCCATGTTCTCCAGGGATGTTGCCTGAGCTGCTGAGTCACTCCAGCACTTTGTGTCTTTTTTTTTGTAAACCAACTGCTGCAGTTCCTGGTGTTTAACTGTTATCTTCATTACAATACATTTTTCCATTAATCATCGGGTTCTTGAACCATTTACACACCCCTAATCACTACCCTCCCTCAATAACAAACCACAAAATATTGTGCACTACTAGTGTGCTCGACATTGTTTTTTTACACTCTTATGGTCTGGATTACTTAGAATAACTGAGAATTTGTTGTATATTTATTTGTTGTTGCATCAAATGTGCCTGTAAAGTTTCATTGTTCTGGTTCATATCCAATGAATATGGCAAATAGTCACTCTTGAAACTCTTGGCCCATAGGTCTACAGGTCAGAGCACTGTACTTTGTTGAAATGTGATGAGGGGTTTTCGACTGTCCTGATCTTCGAAGGCAGGAAATTACAGATCCCTACCACTGTGGTTGAATAAAGTGTTCGCTCTCTCCACAGATCTTCAAAGCCTATTGAATATTTCTAGTATTTTCTTTTTTCATTTAGCTGCTACTCATTGTTTCCAATCACTTAGCCATTTTCTATGCAACACCTTTTTATTCCCTGAGTTCCAATCTTGTTGACAATCCGTTGCATGTCACTTTACCAAGACTTTTAGAAGACAACTAGACCAAGTGGGACCCGTTGGGTCCCGTCCCCTCAACACGCGATTGTGGGTGGAGGAGGGGGGGGGAGGTGGTGGAGGCCTGCGGCATCACACACACTAACCACCCCCTACACACATACACTAACCCCCCCTTGATATTATATTAACATTATTGATTTGCTCCTTGTACCCCATCCCCCGCACGATCCACTCACGCATAACCCCCAACTGCGCAGGCGTGGCTAGAGAAGGGGGGTAGAGATGGAGAGGGTGAGGGGGACAGAGAGGGAGGGGGAGGGGGTAGAGAGGCAGAGGGAGGGGGTAGAGATTGAGGGGTGGGGGGGCAGCTTCACAGGGGAGGGCTGGTTCCAGAACGCAATACTCCCACCACTCACCCATAGGTCCCAATACTCACCACTCCCTAGATTGGAAGGGGAGTAGAGAGGGAGGGGGGGGGGGGAGGGGGATGAGAGGCAGAGAGGGAGGGCCAGAGAGGGAGGGGCCAAAGAGGGAGGGGGCAAAGAGGGAGGGGGCAAAGAGGGAGGGGCAAAGAGTGAGGGAGAGTAGTGAGGGGGGGTAGAGGGGGAGTGGGTAGAGAAGGATGGTGAGGGGGAGGGGTATAGAGGGGGGGTAGAGGGGAAAGAGGGATGGGGAGGGGGAGGGGTTGAGAGGGAGGGGGAGGGGGTTGAGAGGGAGGGGGAGGGGGAGGGGAGGGGTGGGGAGAGGTGAGAGGGAGGAGGGAGGGTGAGGGGGAGGATGAGGGGGTGGGTTAGAGAGGGAGGGGGAGGGGGTAGAGTCTCCTATTGAAGAGACAAAATGCTGGAGTAAAAAAGCGGGACAGGCAGCAGCTCTGGAGAAAAGGATGGGTGACTTTTTGGGTCGTGACCTCTCTTCAGATTGAACTATAGTCTCCTATAGTTATATATATATATACTGTATATATATATATATATATATATGTGTATATATATATATATAGTCTCCTATAATCTTGGCTGACTTTACCCTATCATCCTGTGCCTCAGAGCTAGACCTAGAGTCACAGACGTGACTGCTGCTGATTTTGCCTGCACGGCCATCCCAGTCAACAATATCCTTAAAGGTCTACATGTTTTCAAGGCAAATGGCCACTGGCCATCCCTGGACTCTTTGCCAGCTTGCTACCTTTACCCTCCGTGGTGGCCAGGCATCTACCTTCTGCCTGCACCTTAGCTGTGACATTACGTATTGTCTGATTTAGCTTTACCCCATTGCAGACATTTGTCTTTGTCTCTGGAACAGTTGTGCTGCAATGTTGAAAACTCTATTCTGCACTTTGTTTCTTTTCCTTATATTTAAGTCATGATGCTCAGTCTCCCATGCATTCCTGAGGTCATCCTGCCACAGCCACCTGCACAGGTCTATCCCCATATCAAGAGCTGCAGCTGGGCAAACTTTCCACTCTTGTGGTCCTTGGTTCTTGGTTCTTGGGTCCTCCAAAATATTCCAACTGGAATTTAAACTGGAGGTGGTGAAGGGAGGGATTAAGCCAGAAAGGGTATAAAGAACACACACTATAGAATTTGACATAAAACATCCCCACACAGCAGAATCAAAGTTTCCCACTGTGTGGGAAGGCACCAAAGTCAGTCTCTTCCTCCACTGTTCCTCGTGGTCAGGGCCTCCCCAAGCCCTCCGCAGTTGCAGCTACGGGCGGCCCGATGTCCAGGACCGCTCGCCGGGGTGATACAAGTCCGACGTCGGGGCTGCGGGACGTCCTCAGCGGCGTGGACACCAGAGTCGGCCCCCTCCTACCGGAGTCGGCGGCTTCCAAAGTCCGCAGGCCGCGCCGGGTGGAGACTGCTGCTGTAGACCCTCTGCAAGGCGCCCCAGGACTCCACGATGTTGTTCAGCGCCGCCCGCGTTGGAAGCTCTCCGCACCAGAGCTCCACGATGTTGGAGCAGCGGCCCAACGCTCCGGAGCTCCAAACAGCGACCCAGGTAGGCATCGCCCGCTCCGCGGTGACTCCAGCGCTGCGCCGCCACTGTAGCAGCCCTGGTCAGGTTCCCGGTCCCCGACAGGAAAGGCCGCTCCGATCCAGCTGGTCGGCCGCAAGGTGGGGGGGCGAGGACGAGACTCAGAGAAATAGTCGCGTCCCCGCCAGGAAGAGACTGGGAAACGGTTTCCCCCTTACCCTGCCCTCCTCCCCCACATAGAAAAGTTAAAGTTTCCCCCAACACAAAACCTTAGACGAACTAAAAATTAAAAAATTGATTGAATAACAGATAGGCTGTAGGTAGAGGCTGTAGGTAGAGGCTGCTGCAGTGCCCTGTGACTCCAGTCCTTTGGGATACTGACATCCTATAACCTGCATAAGGTTATATACCTCCCATAAGGAGCATACCACTTTCATCAATGTTTGCCTCCCAGCAGGGCAGCAGGAATGTTACTGACTGGTCAATTCCAGACTGAGGGCTTTTGTGCTGAGGGACTCACTGAAACTTGGTGCAGCCAATGCCGTCTCTATGTAAGAGGACCACAGTTTTGGTTCCTTCCCGCTCCTGGACCTTGAGGGGTAAATACTGGTGAGGACACCCATCAAACAAGGTAAGGGATATCACCCCAAGGGGCCACATGAGTGCATGATTTAAGGATAGTTGTGAACACTACCGATTATTATACTATTAAATGTATAGATGCTGAAAATCTCTGAAGAGTTTTTGAACAGTCTTGTTTAGTATATATTTTTTAATTTGAATAAAGATTTTTTTTGGGGGGGGAGTGGGGGGAATACCACTCCCATTAAACAATAAAGTCACAAAAAATTACCTTTCCTTATCATGCTTTCACTCGCTCCATACAAATAATTGTATATTTCACAAAAGTATCCACTGCATTTTGTACTCATTGGTCTATTTGATTGGTATTCAGGCTTTAAAAGCTTTGTAACTATTAGATTGTTTTCCTCATAAAAGTAACAAATGATGTACATCCAAACATTTCCCTTTCATTCTAGTCCTTCCTAACTTCATCCTACCCCACTGTGCCTCATGGCCAGAGGTAGTGCAGCAGGCACGGCAGAAGCTGCTTTTTCCTGTACAATCATCAGAGCTTATTTATGTCTCTTCACATCGTGTTCCTCTTTTAATTGTGGATATAAACTTTGGTTCTCGTGAGGAAAAGAACCACAACCTGACAGATATGGAGTGCTTGATGTCAATTACCATCTGACAGCACAATAAAGACAAAGGAATCCTGAGTGCTAACAAATTCCGCAAAAGGAAAAATTGATATAACAAATTATGTTTCATCCCTTATATCTTTTATCTTTCCAAAGCTGGAATCTGGTCTCATGTTTCTATCCCTCATAATGTGGTAGCTACCTATGTTTGTCTGCCTTACCTGGAAAAAATACTCACACCCAATTAATGAAGTCCTAGAAGGACAGTCTGAAAAAGGATCCTGATCTGAAACATTGCGTATGCATTCCCTCCAGCTTGACCCACTGAGTTACTCTAGCACTTGGTGTTTTAATCAAGATTCCAGCATCTGCACTTTGTTGTGTCTCTAACAAAGTCCCACAAGGCTTGGATCAGAAGCTTAACATAAACATTTGTAAAACAAGTAGTTGAAGAGCTTACTTGATTCTTTTTTTATGAAATAGGGGTGACATTCAGAGAGATCAAAGGGGGTACAAATTGAATTAACTGCAGTTAAGTTAAATATCTTAGGAATCTACTCTACATATATACTGTACGTAAAGTTCCTCAAAGATTGTGAAAAAGTATGATTTTTTCCTTGTTAGTTTTAAAAGATTTTACACCCTATGTTATTCAATAAACATCAAACAATTAGACATCTGGATATGTTTATGAAATATCCTCTGTTCCATATTGTGCAATTCATAAGTGGAAGGGAGATCTATTTGTCTGGTGGAAATTGCTGTCAGATGGGTTAGCACTTCCTGATGGGCTCCCACTTTGAATGTTTTTAGCGTGTAGCTTGAGTATATTAACTGTACGCCTTATGAGATTTGATATTATGTGGCTGTCATGCTCCCAAACCTCTTATATAAACATGGATTTGTTTTGTTGGCATTGCCACCATTCACAACTCATTACTGCTTTGAATCTCAATGCAATCAAGCTCAGTGGTCAATATCAAGTTTAAAGATGTTTTTAAACTGCAGAAAGGTAAGAACTTTTACCTGTCATCAATTATCTATCATTCGTTAAATGTTTATTAATTCTCCATTTTATAGATGCAGAACCTCGAAGGTGAGCACATGACCTTGTGGCCATTAGTTAAAATGCCATGAAGCTGGCTGATCAGCCAGAGTAAAGATTTACCACAGGCAGTTGAAACAGAAGGAAGATTTGAGAGCATGTCTGTCGTGTTTAAGTAGAGGCTGCTTCAGAATTTATATGTGTAAACGTATTTGTCTTCTAAATTATATTAAAATGTTCATGCAAAGGATTATAGTATATAATTAGATTAAATTCAGGCCAGAAAACTATCGTAAGCAACGATTATGGCGCAGTGGGCGACTAAAGCCTCGCTAAATCTCCATAGCTAAACATGAGTTTCTCAGGGGTATTTTAAAACTGGGTAGGTTTCTCTCAGAAAATCATAAAAAGCGAAAATACAAGGCGGTTCAAGTGATTTCCATTGCTGTGGTGGAGACGGCTGGAAAGAACACGGCCTGTTGTTCAGTGATGAATCACTGACAGCAATTTTGAGATTCCCTTGTTCAATATCCACGGAAACCCAGACGTTAGTGTCAATTTCCCAAAGTATGACAGCAAATAACGAGGGTTTTTATTCGCCGTCAATGCCGCTACAATATGCAGCCCGATAGCTGCTCATGTGTGAAGGGCGACATCAAAGCGTCGTCTTTTTTTGACACCAGACCTCAAATAATTCCCCCTACTTGATCCATTATATTATCAATTCTTTGCTACCATTAACTAATTTCTATAACACAAGTTTCCTTCAATCTTCAGGTATGCCAAATGGATTCCTTCCGTGGTTTTGCTAATCAATTACTCTGAATGGTGTAGGAAGGAACTGCAGATGCTGGTTTACACTGAAAGACACAAAAGGCTGAAGTAACTCAGTGGGTCAGGAAGCATCTCTGAGAAAAGGAATAGGTGCCGTTTCGGGTCGATGTCCTTCAGACTGTTATCTTTTTTTATGGAGTTTACATGAGTCCTTGTTTGAGAATGATCCCACTGATGCACGAGAAAAAGCCATATGTTGTTTTCGTGTATTTTTATTCCTCTATTCAAACCCTACACTTTTCACTTTACCTGTATGCTTCCTTTAGGGACAATTAATTTCACACTACTTGTAAAAGTGATCTATTTTTCATGTTTCATCTTCTACTTTTGCCTCAAATCTTACCTTACGAAAGGCCTCTTGGTGTTCGTTTACAGTACATGTTTAGGAATTGCTCAAAAGGAGCACCGAGCTGCCAGTGTAAATTTCGAATCAAAGTCTGAATATGTCAACAGCAAAGTGCAGCGATACTTCGCTCAAGATTCAAGATTCAGGATTCAATTTAATTGTCACATGCACCAATTAAGGTACAGTGAAATTTGAGTTGCCACAAGTATTATTAAACTAATGTGGCGTCAAAGTTAGTCTCCAACATGCTCGGGTCTTTTGGAAAATGTGCAGACCTATTTGTCTTTAATTTAAGTATAAACAATAACAATATTTCAAAGACATTTAGACGAGTAGATGGATACGGCGGGTTTAGACGAATATGGATCAAAAGCAGGCAAATGTGACTCGCTTAGGTGGGATGTCTTGGTCGGCATGGGCGAGTTGAGCCGAAGGGTCGGTTTCCGTGCTGTATGACTCATTGACCATCTATGACTATGTTATTAATTAGAGTCATAGTTATTAATGACTCCATGACTCTATGACTATGGCTCTATGTATGACTATCCACGACTCTGACTCTATTTAGCGTTCTTCCGCCAACCATCTCTAACTTTTTAAGTTTTCAAAACTTTAGGAGAGAGCTTTAGGTCAAAATTAATGCAGACGTTTCAGTCTTCATTCCTAAGCACAGGTTTAACATCTTCGTAGATACAAATATAAGAAATGCATACATGCATTTAAATTAAGATTTATCTATATGGCTTGCTCTATATGTTTATCAAGTTTCAAAAGATAACACATCAGTTGGCCTCAAAGACAATTGTTGCCCGCCCACCCCAAGCGTTGCCCTGCAATTCTCTCCATTCGTCGCCACCTACCCAGCCCGTCGCCTCTGCCTCACCGCCTACCCTCGATGTTCTGCTCCCAGGGTAAATGCTAGGTTTTCTGAGATATTAGCGAAAATATACACATGTTATTTTCCTGCTACGCCAAGGTCTACGCAACATAACAATGAAATTAACATACTCGACCGAGGTATCTTCGCCTAGATATAACATTTGCTTCACAAGGAGGCATGGTGCACATTTCGCCTTCAGACCCATTCCCCTGCCTTCTCTCTATAATCTTTGACACCCTCACTAATCAAGGATCTGTCAATTACCACTCTACAAATGCCCAATGACGGCCGCTACAGCCGTCTATGGCAATGAATTCCACAGATTCACCACACTCTGACTAAATAAATTCCTCCTCGTCTCCTTTCTAAAGGTACGCCCTTTATTCTGAGGCTGTGTCCTCTGGTCCTAGACTCTCCCACTAGTGGAAACATCCTCTCCCCATCCACTTTATCCAGATCTTTCACTGTTCGGTAAGTTTAAATGAGGCCCCCTCCCCCTAAACTCCAGCGAATACAGGCCCATTGCCGTACGCAAAGCGGATCTAGGATCGAGAAATAGCTTTCCCTTCAATACGTACAGAAAATCGTATTCAAAGATCACGTAGGGTCTTCAACCTGAAACGTTAACACTGATTCTGATTGCACATATGCTGCCTGACCTGCTGTGCGTTTCCCGTATTTTCTGATTTTATTCAAAAATCCCATTGATTTATATTCATTCCAGGCCAATTTAGCAACACTTATCAAATACCAAGGAGCTAACGTTGTTCTATTCCTGGCATCAACGTCACGGAATGTAATAGAAACCTCCTTTCTGACAGTTATCTAAAATTGTGCGTTTATGGTTAATTATTTTGGTCATCAATTTTACATCGTAAACCCACGAGCAGTGTGAGTATCCTAAACCACGAGCTCTTCTTTTTATGCGATGGGTGTATGAAGGCTGGTTCGCACTGTGAACACTCTGCTTCACATTAATCACTGCATGGTATTTAGTTCATACTGATCACTCAGGAGGAATGAGACCTGTTTTAAAGATTTCGCTGTAGAAATTTCCACTTCAGCTATTATGCACAAATAGACTGCCATATGTAAACTCCGTTAGATAATAGGGATTAAATAGTAAACTGTATGCCTACTAAGAAGATATTTTGAATGAATAGCGCCATTCTTACAATGTGTAGAGTGGTTTATCGATTAGGATTGCACCAGATATTTATTTAAAGTGTACAATGAAAAGGGAATACTAACGCGACGACTATAAGAGATAACTGAAAGAGAAAAAAAGAAAATTGCCTCATTTTCCTAACTCTGCATTTTTGGGGGTAAATGTGTAGTTATTATATCATGGCTTTATTGTTTACAACGTCTATAGTGTCGCTGGGCTCCAGGGTGTGATAATTGTATGTGTTATCCAGGAGAGAGCATTAATAATTAAAATTGTGAATGGAGTAAGGAGGCCGCGTTCATCAGAGAGTAACTCATGCATGGGAGGATTACTCCCTTATAAAGATTTTGTGTCACGTGATACAAATAGTCCTAATAAACGAACAGCAAGAGTTTGATCAACCGACGAAGAAGGAAATCTATAGAACATGTGGGAACCTGCACCACTTATTGTTCATGACACTCTACCTGCTGGTTAAACAAATACAGCTTAGTAAACAGAATAAGGATAGTACCACTGATAAATAAAGACATATATTTAATCCGTCCAGTTGGTAATGTATATGCAAGCCAGCTTAGTTGATTCATAACCCAAATAAAGCAGCCGATAGTTAACCAGATGCATCATCTATGGGCACATTGTTCGGAAGCTGTCGGCTATTATTGGCGTTTAACGAATGTTTGTAACTCTAACACTAAGGACATATATTTTGTTTAGCGCATTACGCTTGCTCTGCCTTCTAAATAGCTTCAAACGCATAAATTAGAGAGTTGAGTCAAATTAATTTTGAACACATTTTTATATAACCTAGACTTTGCAAAAAGGCAATTATTTTCCTTGCTGGCACTACAAACTGTCTCCCACTCCCCACCCCACCACCCACACACACACTTGTGGTGCCCTCTGTATCATCAGTCGATATCTTATCAAGGACAGAACTGCGAGAGTATCATAAAGTGTCGCAATGAAACAGCGTCCCGCGCTCTGGTCGATAATAGAAGGGGCGCAGGCCTCGCTGTAGTGGAATCAAGACGATGATTATTACAAATGGTTCGGTGTATTTAAAAAACAACGGAACATGTGAACAGTTTGACAAAGACAAGTGTTGGCAGCAAGAATAATTATACACCAATATCTCCATCAGCAGCCTTTTGGATCGGAATTATTTCGTTTATTAGAATTCCAGACTGATACCGCACAATGGAAGGTTATTCGGACCATTATTCTTGTCCTCCCTATTTGAAAATATAACTCAAAGAAAATAAACTGCAGCCGAAAGGGGATATAATGACTACATTTCTTAAAACAAACAGCAGCTGATTTGCATATACTGCAAATAAAAGTACCCAAACATTGCAAGTTACAATTATAATGTCGTTTGAATGATTAGTAACTGCAAATGAATAGCAATATGCTTTTACAACGATTAATGATATAGTGTGACATTTCCTTGTTATATTATATATAGGATCAAATTTCACTCATTAGCATAATAAAATTGGGTTGTTACCGTTAAAGTGGTTATATTTAATTACAGTCGTCTGAAGATCAGAGGTTTTGCTTTAAAATCGGCTCGATTACAGTAACACAGACGAATATACCTGAGTTATAATAAGTGAAATATATCTGAGGCGCAGTGCTTCGAAAATTGCATGCAGAAATTTTATAAATATATGGGGAAATAGTGCACGAAATGTATAATTACCTCATCTGCAGGGTGTAGAAAATGCTATGTTGAGGCTGGTGATTGCGTGTTGCATAGGAAACCCATTGAATTGCTACGGCTTGGCCAGGGCATGATTATTAAATATATTTGCAATATTTTAAATTTAAAATATTTATGTTCAGGTTCCGGATCATGCAAACAGCATTCATGATTGTAAACCAACAATTATTCAGATCTGTTAAAACACGTGTTATAAAGCACAAAGTAGCAAAAAATAACCCAAACAATTTTCACCGCCTCGTCCATTTTAACGATGCAAATTAAACCTAGATCATCAACAAATAAACGGGCTAGGTAATCGGCATAACTAATATGTTCACTTTGTAATTGCTTCGACTTACAGAGCCGAATTCCAAATTATTTATATCAGTAAATAATTGGCCGAACGAAGTTTCAATTTGTGAATACTATTTTAGCTTGTGCCGTGTTTCTTTTGTCAAAGTTGTAATAATACCCCTTTATTTTTAATGAAAGCATCATTTATATTATTTGATGTATTTAAAAAACATTTTAAAAGCAACGTTTAGGCTCTTTATTTCCTAACTTACTATAATGACAACGCTCCAGGAAGTACCTCAGTCATGGTAAAGGCTCGAGAGTGTACTGAGGATGTGAAAGACGTTATGTAAATAGAAATTATTTTCGCCACCTTTAAAATGAATTGGTCAGAGAAGGTGCGTTTGGTTGTGATTGTTATTTTTGCAAAATGCCCACGGCATTGGCGTGATAGAGTGGACTGGGTGGCGATGGGGTGGGTGGGGGGGGGGGGGGGGGGGGGGGGGGGGGGGGGGGGGGGGTTGATTGAGTGTGTTGCTTGAGAGAAGGCGGTATGGTGCTACTAGAAACGTGAGAGGAAGCGTCCTTTCAAGTTGCTTCTACATCGTGGCTTTGCTGAAATATGTTTGTTTCGTTTTACATTTTAACTAAATTAATTTATTTAGGAAGTCAGACTATTTTCTTTAAAAAATATAATCCCATATGCACGCATTGCAAACATTACGAACTTTTACACAAGTTTAAGTTTAAACTAAAGCAACAGCAATGTTCAAGTGCACGGAAATATATGTGCCTGGAAGCTATGTGGTATCCCCATAACCATGTTCACAAATTAAAGTAAATAACATTCAAATTTCAGATAAATTATGTAAAAGTTGCGAGCATCACAGTGAGTTTTCATGTTGCAACTTCGAGATGCAGCAAAGCAATCAGGGATATAAAATATGAAGAGATGTTTAACTACTACAGAATGTCATCATGTACATATAACGTTTGCTTACTACGGACTGACAGGGTTCAGCATCTTCAATAATGCATCTTGTTACTTGCAAATTATTATTTTTATTTGACAATAGGAGTGCACTAGAAATGATTTTGTGCATCAATGATGCGTTGTTGCATATTACTACGCGTCTGGTGATTTAATTAAAAAAAAACAGTTTTATTCTGGAACAAAATATATAAGGGCCTTGACCCGCAACATCCCCTATTCCTTTTGTCCAGAGATGGTGCCTGACTCTGAGTTATTCCAGCATTTTGTGTCTTTCTTCGGACAACACCAGCATCTGCAGTTCCACCTACACATAACATGCAGACGTGGTTTAGTTTATTATTGCCACGTGTACCGAGGCACAGTGAAAAACTCGTGGAAGGACTCAGCTAATCAGGCCGCATCAGCGAGGAAAGAAACAGAGATGATGTTTCAAGTCAAGACTCTTCACCCTAAATTTAACTATGAGAAAATGGGTGGGTTTTATGGTAAGTGATGGGAGAAATGAAGAGGGGGGGGGGGGGGGGGGGGGGGGGGGGGGGGGGGGGGGGGGGGGATAAGATGCAGACGGAAGCTGTCAAGGTAACAATTTCTTTAAGCGCTAAACACAATTATACATAGAAATGTAAATCAATACAACAAAGCAGAAAGGTACAGCTACATCTGTGAACAAATATGAATATATATTTATAATAACCAATATCCAATAATAAAAAATCCACTAATAAACCTTTCTTATAAAACCATATACAAAATATTCAAAACAGTACATGACTCTCTTTATACACATGGTTTAGTTCAGTCCATCTATTCAGAGTGTTGTTAAGTCTATACATTCGCAGTATTGCCAAGTTAATGTATTCTATGTACAAAGTACCGATGCCATTCATCCGGCCTCTTTGAACAGTACACGCCTTGAATGTCTGTGGGGCTGTTGCATTGGACCCAGCCCCTCGATGCTCAGCGGTGACATAATCTAATTTGCAGTCCTTCTCTGCAAAGCCTTTGCATTGGCGGTATCAAGCGTCAACGCATCCCTTAGCAGTTACTCCAACAGTCTGCAACGTACTAGGTGGCAGCATTCCCTTATGGACATCATGTTACACGAGAACACCAACAAGTTTCCGACAGACCAAAGTGTTTCTTTCCCTGCGTTGATGATCTTCCAGCAGCACTTGAGGTTTGTTTTTGTATACATTTCTTGGAAAAGTCTGCAGATCGAAGTCCCCTTTTACATAGCTGCTCAGGATGACCATCAACAACGACTCTTGCATCCTGTCCACACCTCTGTACAAACACACAGTCCACAAACAGGCGGATAGTCACTTCATCTGTATTACAACTATCTTGAGGGTGTGGTGCATTGCAAGTGAGACTGACCATGCAGGAAGGATCTGAAGGGGGAGGGGGTCCCTCTAATTGCCAGACAAGTGAAGTTTAGATTAAAAAGAGACATTCTGCCAAATGATTTTGACCTACTGCTCAGGAGCCACTCCACGGTATCCATTGTTTCCTTCTCCTGTAGGGCCCGCGGGATATTCTGCGCTATCCACTGACTGATGGATTTGTGGTCAAAGTTATTAATCTGCAGAAACTATTCTTCAAAGAACATGTATTGCAGTAAAGCCCACTGAATGGAGAATTGCATGGGTGATGTCAGGCCAATCCGTTGCCACGCCGGGTGACAGATGCATCCTCAATCTGAAGCTGCACTTCAGTTCAATGCACAGCTTGGTGCAGCCGCATACAAAGGTGGCTATCATTACAACGGCAATGTTGGGTATGCCCTTAACCCGATTGCTGGTGCATTGCAACTCACCAGGCATGCTCTATTTTGGATCCTCGGGGATCCAAAGCAGAAAATGGCTCGGGTGACTCCCATAGTGCAGGAAATGGATATATGTGATGTACAAAAACACGCAATTTTGGATCTGATGACCAGCTTCATGTCCACCATCGAGGGTTGGCAACACGACGTGCCGTGCCTTTCTCACTGAGCCCATTGATTGATGGGATTTTCGCATTCACAGTTTAAGTTTTAAAGTTCAGGTCCACGGTCATTGTCAATTTCCCAGGCCAGTGCCGGCCTACCCACTGCTTTCACAAACTACTGCGCCATTTTCAGGCACTGAGCTCCCCCGCGGATGGATTCTTGCGGTAAATTGGCACTTTTTTCCAATGGGAAATCAGCCAGTTTTCCCATAACTTTAATCTCAAGCAATATTTTATCCAAAAAAAAGTCATTCTTAATGAGCTGGGATGTGTGAGGCACTGCGCTATTCCCGGTCTTCGAATGCCTGCTCTGTTCCCTGTCTCCCTGGCTGGGATTTTCCTCCTCCTTTGCGTCCCATCCACGTTTACTTCCTCTGACTCGGCATTGGGCTCCATCCTCAGACAAGGAGAGATTGCTGACGCCTGCCTGGGACACCTGGCTTTCTTTCAATTTTATTTGAGGTCCATTGCCGTTCCATCACTAGCCAATTCCCATTTTGTTCCTCTGTGGCCCCATCTTCCATTCACTACGTCTCTTGGGGAAGAGACCGGGAGGTTGACTCTGGGGCTTCGTAGTTTCCGATGGTCTGGCTTTCCTCGCCTCCTTCTCTGTTGGAGTCGTGGAGGAAATGTATTCATTCCTGCGTGTGAGTGTTTATGTTTGGCAGCCACCCACCCCCTCCTATTGTCAGTAAGTACAGGTGCGTATCTGGGACAGGCTCTGTAGTGATGGCCTGCTTCTCCACACAGGTTACATCCTTTAGTAGTTCTTGTCCTTGATCTGCGGGGCTTCTTGCCAGCAGTTGTTGCAGATGTCTATGCTGCATTGGATGGCCACATGCAAATGGATCAATGGCGCTTTATTTGTCACATATGCAGCCGCAGAGTGGAATTCTTTTTGCATATGTTACACATGCAGGCGTCGCCATTTTTGGCGCCATTATTCAAAGTCCGGTCAGCCCGTACGCTCGGTGTACTGAGGAGAAGAAGAAATGGAAGAGTGATCCCACAGCTGGAGATTAAGTATCTACTTCCGCTTTCTGTGCTCCAAATGGACCATTCCCTCCAAAACTCTGCGGAGTTCTCTTTAATCGTCACTCTCATTCTCAAAACACACCCACCTGCAACCACATGTGATGCAGTACCTGGCCTTTTACCTCTCCCCTTCATACCAACCAGGAATACAAATAGCCCTCTTCCATTTACCGATTGCTTTAATTTCCTCACCTTTTGCACTCTGGCTCTCAATCTTCGAGCTCTACAGCGCCCCAACGATCCTAAAATAAGCTCCGAAGAACAGCGTCTCATCTTCGAAATCGGCGCATTGTAATCCTTCGGATTTGTTTTACACTCTACTTTAGACTTTAGAGATACATCATGGAAACAGCGCCAAGCCCGCGCCGACCAGCGACCACCCCACCCTAGCACCGTCCTACACAATAGTGATAATTTACGGAAGCCAATTAACCTAAAAACCTGATCGTCTTTGGTGTGTGAGGAGAAACCGGAGCACCGAGGGAAACCCCACGCGATCACAGGGAGAATGTACCAATTCCGTACAGCCAGCACCGCAGTTAGGCTGGAACCCGGTTCTCTGGCGATCTGTGGCACCAAATCTACCGCTATACCGCCCGATATTGAGTGTAACTATTTCAAGTAACCCCACCTATATTTTAACAAATGTCCCTGCACCTTTCTATCTCCTTTTATGTTTAAAATTATTTATGCATCATTTCGTTCCAAATTCATTTTAAAGGTAATAGTTAACTATACTATTCTGGTCTGCGCCCTAACTCTCTCCACTGTCCCTCTCGGTAACTTAAAACACGTTTGTTCCCCGCTTTACCCGTTCTAATTAGTATTTTCACCTGCAAAATCGAGTGTTTAGCTCTTCCTCTTGTTGCAACTTGATTTCAGTCAATGTTGCACAAATATAGACCACGTCTACATTAAATTGAACGGACCTCACATTATGAGAAGAAAATTGTAAGGCATATAACATTTCGTCCAAAATATATCTGGTTCTGCGTCGGAAACAAATGAGATTAAAAATAGAACCCACGTCCTACTGCACTTGGCAGTCTTTTATACAAAGTCGTGCACCTGAAAGTACAACTTTGTGTTTGGTTTTCCGTGGGTTACCAGCATTTGCTGAATTTCAGACAAACCAATTCATTACCGTTACGTGTAGGAAGGGACTGCAGAAGCTGGTTGACACCGAAGATAGACACCAAAATGCTGGAGTAACTCAGCGGTACAGGCAGCATCTCTGGATAGAAGGAATATGTGACGTTTCGTGTCGAGCCCCTTCTTCAGACTCTTCGGGTCTGGACCCAAAATGCCACCCATTCCTTCTCTCCAGAGGTGCTGCCTGTCCCGCTGAGTTACTCCAGCATTTTGTGTCTACCTTCACTACCGTTCGGAATATTTTACATGGTTCTTACTAAAGTCCGGCCACCACCAATTTAGCGTGATGCAGCTGGGAGGAGGGAGATTTCCGGCCAATAGGTGAAAGCAGACAGCGGGCTCTGCAATTGGTGACGAACCCAAGCCAATAGGTGAAGGCGTGCGCCGACGTGATCCTGCCCATGCACTGGGTGAGTGACAGGCACCTTGAAGTATGCGGGCGGAATCCGGGCTCGTCCGGTGTCAACTATTTATCGATTAGCATGTGCCTCATCAACATTGCACTTGAAGCAGAGAGTGGAAGAGTTCAAGAGCAGCCGCGATTCGCATTCACATCCCAATGAATTGCAGATAACCAGGCGCAAGCAGCGCTGGTTCGTTTCGTTTGCAATAGTTTTATTTTGTTTGTAGTTTGGCAAAACCGGGGCTGATTGTTCTTACAGTGAAGTTTGCATTATCCCAAGATACAAATTTTACTTCGTTTTATGAAAGTTTATGGTTACATTTAGGACAACAATTCCAGACTGTTGGTTAACATTTTAGTCGGGTGCAGTATATAGTTTGCAAAAAACTTGGTGCGTCGATTTCAGTTCATCTTTTGGTTTTGAATGATGTTTGTTTTTGCGTTGGCAGAGTCACCTGTAAAAGCAAGTCTTTGTTAATACAAACGAGTCTTTAGTAACGTGGCCGATGTTCTAAGCGTGAGGGGGCTTTGGTTTGCACAGACCAGACTGACAATGGATGGTCGATCGGCGCTGCCTCCCGCCCCGCTAGTGGAATCCTGCCTTACGCCTAATCCTGCCACCTTGCCCATTTCAATGGGCGGCGGCTCCCTGCTGCGACCGCCGGCGTTGCTCCTTCGAGCCGCCGCCGCTGCAGCTGCCGCCGCGGCCGAGCGTTACCCCCGGACCCCGAAATGCGCCCGCTGTCGCAACCACGGCGTGGTGTCGGCGCTGAAAGGCCACAAGCGCTTCTGCCGCTGGAGGGACTGCATGTGTGCCAAGTGCATGCTGATCGCCGAGAGGCAGCGGGTCATGGCCGCGCAGGTGGCGCTCCGGCGGCAGCAGGCGCAAGAAGAGAACGAGGCCAGGGAGCTGCAGTACATGTACGCCAGCGGAGGGGCTGCCGAAGCCGGGCTGGCCATGGCAGCGGCTGCAGCAGCCGCCAACGGCATCATCCCCGTATCCAGAGCCGGCTCGACGCCTTACGAGATCTTTGGAGCTGACTACCATAAGCAGAAAGAAGGTAGGTCAACATGGGTATCCGCTGTATTGACACCGGCCAACGCAGGCTGTGGGAAAGCTGCTATTTAATTGCTCAAGTTGTCAGCCATAGTTCATTGATTTTAACTCATTTATCAGATAGTTATCAGAGAGCATGGCATAGAGACTCAGCTGGTAGAGCTGCTACGTGTGTGGAGTTTGCGTGTTCTCCCCGTGACCGCGCGAGTTTCCTCTGGCTGCTCCAGGTTTGTCGGCCTGAACGAGTGATCGATGGACGGTGTGGACACAGAGGGCCGAAAGCCTATTTCTCTAATATAAACTAAATCTCTAATATAAACTAAAATGTTCTTTGCAACAGGTAATTATTATCCAGAGAACGCACATCCATTTAGATTGTGCGCTAATACAGTCCTGGGATGAAAGGGCACAGCGAGGCCAGGAATTCACATGTAATTCAAATGGTCAGCTGCAAAGCAGCATTGTTTAACCTGAATATTTTTCATGCAAGCGTTCTATTCGTAATCTGAATGTTCGAGTCACAGCTATAATCTATCACAGATTTAAATTCGTCCCAACCGTTATACAGGCATTATCTGAACATCCCAATCAGTGTGATAATGAATTTGTGCATTTCTTACAGAAACGTTATAAATGCTCAATTATTTTTCTAATCTCCCAGCCAAGGAATATGGTATAAGAGGCGGGGTGGAATGTATCGGTTAAAATGGCTCGGATTTGACTTTAATTTACAGTGGATTTTGCCAGGCCATTTTTCAACGAGAAGCAGTTCAGTAAAGCTAATTCGTCTGAGCAGAGATGGTCCACATTTTTACATAACTATAATCAAGGTTAAGTCGATGTTGATATCGGAAAGCTTCGAACTTTGTGCTATTCATGATCCAACATTCAAACAGAGAAACGAATAAAATACAGGGAAATGTATTTTTTGCAGGCCGGTGCAGTTACTTTGACTCTGGTTCTATTTATGCCATCTGGTAATAACAAAAAGCCTGGCATTGGTTTAATTTACACTGAGTCGCAACTTCTGCCAGGGTGGGAAGATGGTTGGCAAAAAAAAGTAAATTTAAATAATTGTCCTATTCAGTAAATGCATAAACTTGTTAATACAACGTCAAACTAACATCATAACTGGTGAATTTAGATTAAATGTAGATACGATCGTCATAAATTGATATATAACCCGTTATATTTTTGGTTAATGTATTTATTGAAACGTTTGTGTTCGGCAAAGTGCCCTTTATATCAAATTGATTCACTGGTATGTGGTTCTTTAAAAAAAAATTATAATCAGAGTCTTGCTGCCCCAAACTGATGGCAAACGGATACTACTTTAATTGGTACGATTTCCTGACATTAGATCCGTCCAGATTTGACGTACAGTTAAAAATATAACACAAATACATGGATAATGCACAATAGACTAGAATAATAAACATAATAACCCCAATTAAGGTATAAAATCGAGCATTAAAAAAAAAAAGATTTTGTAAGGAGCAGTGTGAAACTAGTTTGAATATATATGCATGAAAATACAAATATATTCGATGTATTTGTGCTCACAAGTGAGTGGTGAGCAAAGGCGTACTTTGCACAATCGCCACCTCGTGTATGAAGTAAGGAGGCGAAAATGACAATAGTCCGGGCGGTAGACAAAATGTTTAAGAATGAAATGCAGATGTTGGAAAATCGAAGGTAGACAAAAATGCTGGAGAAATTCAGGGGGTGAGGCAGCATCTATGGAGCGAAGGAAATAGGCGAAGATAATAAAATTTCATCTTAAAATCATTATTGACCATTAATAGTCTCTATATTTTCATATAAACAAAAACGAAAGTTTACATTTGAAGTTCTTCAAATACCATTAGAAGTTAAAACTGTGAAGATGCCATTGGGTAAACGAACATATAGTTCACCAGCGGTATTGTCAACAGGTATTGTTGAATTGAAATGACAGCCGTGTTGTGCATTCAGTTACTCTGAAGAGATTCCAAACCGGAAATCTGTTTTCCACTAAACAGTGCAACCATACCCAGTTCCCTTTATTCTGACAGTTGAAGAGACAGGCTATTGTTAAAAAAAATGACAGCCCGTTAGATCATATTTCGTGCATGTTATCCACGGAGGTTAATGCACATGTATATCAAAGTAAACCGAATGCATTTGGCAAACACATACTAGTGGTTTAAGAAAATGAATCAGTAATCGTTTACTCAATCCCTCTAATACTTTTTGGCTCACCAACAGCGTTAAAATAGCATTGGGAGAACACGTAATCCCGTTTTAAAGGGCACCCCAAACGATTTAAGAATGCGAAATTAAGTTTGTTTACTTTTTAATGGTGAAATACTGTGTTTTTTTAACTGTTTTTCTGGAGTAGGCGCAGGAGGGAGAAATCGCAGACGGAATGGCATTTAATGTTGATCGCAAATATTTGTTAAGCAAAATTAATTCAAAGCATTCATTCACGTAAATTTAAATCGAATATATGATCGAATATGGAGGTTTGAAAATGTGTTTGCCAATCGCCGTTAAAATTGATGCCATTTGGAGCTGAAACCAAGCCGTCTTCAAGGGAACTTTTAATTCATGCAAATCCATTGACCAGAATATCTGATCTCTGGCATTCCCGAACAGTAAAATTGTGCAACATACATGGATTGTAAAATAAAGGGCACCACCTCCTTAAAAAAAAACACATTTCTCATAATAGCTTTCCGTTTGTTAACGTGTCCGATAGATACGAGCCATTATTTCATTCGCCGTTAACGATTACTATATTTAAAAT
Source organism: Leucoraja erinaceus (assembly GCF_028641065.1). NCBI lineage: Eukaryota > Metazoa > Chordata > Chondrichthyes > Rajiformes > Rajidae > Leucoraja > Leucoraja erinaceus. The sequence goes on from NC_073379.1 coordinate 58,544,778, forward strand.
CAAATTTGCAATTCTTTATTAAAAGTAAAATGATATGCCTAGTCATTAAACTGTTTTATGCACTCATGCTTTTAGTTTCCAATTAACATGGGCATAATTCTGCCTCCGTTGGTTCCTGTGCTTCATTTCAATGTGTTTCCTTGCAGGAGAAAAGCTGTCCAAATATGAGCTGTTCTACAACAGTCTGGTGAGCCGCTCGGTTCTCCAACCTTCACACTCTAACACCTCCGAAACTGACGGGTTGGACACCAATCTGAAGGATAAAGCAGGAAAACCCGAAGCCTTGGACAACGATTCGGGCCAACTCTCCTCTTCCCCAGATCCGCCGTCGGAAAGTGCGGACAGCCCTCGCTCGGCGACTCCCTCGGATGCCGAGTCCGGGAACGAATGCGACAAACCCCCCAAAGGGTTGGCCAAGGTTATGGTCAACCTACCCGGCTCTTCCTCCAAGCACAGGGCGCCCATTGACATCCTCATAAAAGTTTTCCCCAACTACAAGCACGATAAATTAGAGTGCATTCTGGCAAACTGCAAGGGAGACGTTGTCCAAGCCATTGAACAGGTACTGAACGGGAAGGAACCTGGTGGACAGATCAAAGATGTGGACCGCACCATATCCGATTCCGAGGAGATTCCGCGATCCTCCCACATTACCTTAGCCGGACTCTCTGGCGGCTCCATTGGCACCAAGTCTGCTTTCTCTCCGCTACAATCCGGCGCCGTTTTCGGAGGGCCCGCTAATCTGTACGGATTGAACCCTAGACTTGGCATCAACCCACTGCGCTTGGCATACTCGAGCCCTAGCCGAGGGCTGCCAACGTTCATGTCACCTTATGTCACTTCTGCTCTGATGCCAACGTTACCATTCCGTCCACCGATGGACTATTCCTTCCCGGGCATCGTGAGGGATATTCCCTATTTTCAAAACAAAGACTCGCTTTGCTCGAGTGGATTGTACTCCAGAATTAATCCCGAAAAGCAGTGACTCCGATGCTCGTGAGATAAACTGATGCCGAGGTAATTGAGCAATAAACATTGAGTATACAGAACGCTTGAATGAAATAAAACCCAATGGTAAAGCCGATTCGATCTAATCTGTCTTGCTCCAAATTGCACAAAGGCTTCACTAGATATTAACATTATTATTTTGATACTTTTAATTACTGCGGGCAACTCCACTGTGCTGAATAGAATGGAAAAATAAATCTTGCATTAGATTACAGAAATGTTGTTGAGGATAATAAATGCACGGAATCGATGTTTCTTCTCGTCGATTGACCTCAACGCAACGTGAGACGAGATAGATTGAGGTCAAGATTACGGCAGTACTTGAAACTGTAATTATTCCTATCCAGGGCCATTTGTCAACGTCCCCCCCCCCCCATCTCCTCATCACCACCAGCGAGATATGCATTTTAACGGAAATCACGGAGTTTATAATTTCACGCCTGTTTGTCAGTTTTTGAGTGAGAGAGACGCACAGCAGATGCTTCCAATTTTGTAACGAAGAATCGGGAAGACCTAGATATAATCGAATGAGAGAGCAGACATCAGGGGTCGTCCATTGGTTATTGCATGAGTTTTCGCACGGTGTACAATCTATGTTAAACATATTAATTACATGCATACGCCAGAATATGTAGAACTGGAGACCTTGAACAGTACATTCCTTAATGATGAAATGGGAGGACATTCCCCATATTGCCACGTGGAGCGCAGTTCAGTTTTACTTTAACATTTTGGGACACGTTTGTGGGACTCACGCTGTAGCCGGGCTCACTGTGAGCCCACTCCTCTTACCGGAGATCCTGGCGCATTGATGCATTGCTCCATTACCTGTTGAAAAGGCACTCCAGAAAGATTTTCGTTGACGAGGAAATGTCTTAGGCAGAAATAAACAATGTTTTTTATGGACTCGGATCCACATATTTAAGAAGTGTGCGTTGAAGTGCCTTATTTCGAAATATCGGCGCCAAGGATAATTTGGAAATGGGTACCCTATGTTTTTCCACTACAACTTCAAACTCCTGTAGTCGAATGAGGCGATGCTGTGCTTCTGACTACGAAGACAAAACTTGTATTTGGACAAAAACTGAGCGTCTTTACTTATTTTAAATGCATTTCTGTCCGTGAACATCCGCCCTGTTTTATACCGCACATAAGTGGCGTTGCTACAATGTAATTTTTGTTTTATTCAGGGAAGTGCGGCTCATTGAAAATGGTTAACCGTGACCAGCTGTACTCTAAGCTACCAATGTTTTGCTTCGCTGGCTCTCCGTCCGCAGGTTCAGTTAAGTCATGAGCAAAACCTGGTCTTAAAAGGCGAGCCATGTACGGGGAGGCAATGTTTTCATTCTGAAGCCCGGTTGCCGCCAATCGGTCAGCTGTCGTATAACTTTGCATAATAATTTTCCAAGTTCGATGTCATTGATAAGAAAGGTTGTAAACAAGAAACAAAATAAAATCACTAAAACATACCAGCAGCTTGGTGTTTGTTCAATGTTCATCATCACGATGTGGTGGATGTATTTGTATTTTGTTTTTGTTTTCAGATTCAATAATTTCCTCACAATAAATAAACACACACATATAAATAATGGTCTGGGTGTTCCTTTGTCTGAAAAGGGGATAGGGAAATTAGCTGTAAAATTGACTGAGACATACTAACTAATTATTTTTGTTTCATAGTATTTAAGTCCAGTTAGGCTACATTACATTCCATAGAACCAAAATACCGTAGTTATCAGTAGGTAAAAATAGAGCCTACCCTAAATGGCGGAAGAACCTCTCCAAAACGAGTTCAATGCAGTTAAATACATCTGAGATGCAGTCACTTCTGTGATGTAGGTAGAATGGATGCACACACATCAATATGATCATGGAAAATGATCTGCTGCTTGACGACATTGGACAAGGGAGAACACTTTTTTTTGATACTCAAATACTGTTATTTGCAACTGACTGACTCACCTGGAGGTCTTCAGCTCTGATAGTGCTACACTCGCTAAGTAGTCCACCATATCCTCAAGTCTGCAACCGTGGATATTTTCACGGCAGAGATAGATACATTCTTGATTAATACTGGTGTCAGAGGTTATGGGGAGAAGGTTGGAGAATGGGATTGGAGGGAGAGATAGACCATCCATGATTGAATGGTGGAGTAGACTTGATGAGTCGAGTGGCCTAATTCTACTCCTATCACTTATGACACGACAAGCACCCTATGTACTAGCATGTTCTCGACACTTCAGATAATTTTGAGGGAAATCTAGTGAAATGAGCTGAATGCTCATTTATGCACATTTGCAATTATTTTGATCTGAGAAACAATAAATATATATGTAAACTTAGAAGAGAGCATTCTCCTAACATTACTTCATCTACTGTGAGTGGCACAGTGGCGCTGCGACAGAGTCGCTGCTCTACAGCGCCAGAGACTCGGGTTCGATTCTGACTAAGGGTGTTGTATGCACGGAGTTTCGCACAGTAACCGCGTGGGTTTCCTCCTGGTGCTCTGTTTTTTTCCCACACCAACAATTTGCAGGTTTGTATTGGCTGCAGTAAAGAAAATGTCCCTAGTATATGTCCCTAGTTAACTAAGTTACAGAGAAAGGTTGAACAAGTTAGGGCTTTATTCTTTGGAGCGCAGAAGTTGATAGAGGTTTTTTAAATGATGAGAGGGATAGACAGAGTTGATGTGGAAAAGCTTTTCCCACTGAGAGTAGGGAAGATTCAAACAAGGGGACATGACAAGAGAATTAAGGGACTGAAGTTTAGGGGTAACATGAGGGGGAACTTCTTTACTCAGAGAGTGGTAGCTGTATGGAATGAGCTTCCAGTGAAGGTGGTGGAGGCAGGTTCGTTTTTATCATTTAAAAATAAATTGGATAGTTATATGGATGGGAAGGGAATGGAGGGTTATGGTCTGAGCGCAGGTATATGGGACTAGGGGAGATTATGTGTTCGGCACGGACTAGAAGGGTCGAGATGGCCTGTTTCCATGCTGTAATCGCAACAGAGATTGAGTTCCCCTAGTCCTTACCTTTCACCCCCTCAGCCGTTGCATACAACACATAATCCTCCAAAATGTTCGCCACCTCCAATGGGTTCCAAACACTATTCACAACTTCCCATCCCCACCCCTTTCCGCCTTCTGCAGTGACTGTTTCTTCTGCAATTACCTGGTTTACTCAACCCTTCCCACCCAAACCACCCCTTCTCCAAGTTCCTTCACCTGCAACCACAGAAGATAATACATCTGTCCCTATATCTCCTCCCTCGACTGTCCAAGGATCCTGACATTCCTTTCAGGTTAGGCAGAGGTTCACTTGCACCTCCTCCAACCTCATCTACTGTATCCGTTGTTCAAGTTGTGGACTCTTATGCACCGGCAAAACCAAACGTAGACTGGCCGATCGTTTTGGTAATCACCTTCACTCAGTCCACCTGAACATACCTGATCTCCTGGTTGCTAAACACTTTAATTCTCCTTCCCATTTCCTCACTGACCTTTCTGTCCTAGGACTCCTCCATTGTCAGAGTAGGGCCAAATGCAAATTGGAGAAACAGCATCTCATATTTTGCTTGGGCAGCTTTCAGCCCAGTGGTATGAATAATGATTTCCCTAAACAACTAACCCCGACATTCCCTCGCTCTCTATTCCTCCCCAACCCAAATCGCACCAACTTCTCATTTTCACCCTATGAACAGCTAACAATGGCCTTTCCTTTATCATCGTTACTTTTTTTTTACATATCTTTCATTCTTTGTTCTTTATCTCTCTACATTATCGTCCATATCACTTATTTCCTTTTCCTATGACTTTCAGTCTGAAGGAATGTCGCGACCTGAAACATCACCCATTCCTTCTCTCCAGAGATGCTGCCTGTCCCACTGAGTTACTCCTGCTTTCTGTGTCCATCCTAGCACTTACAAGTTCGCTCTTCAAAATTGGACCATCTGCCTTGGATGGTCCTTATTTGGGGATTAGACATCCTAACCGGTATAAACATCAACTCCACACATATCCTGTCAAACTCCTTAAGAACTATTTAATTAAGAGATCACTTCTCATTATTTTAAATACAAGTAGGTGTAGACCTACTTTGCTCAATTTCTCTTCGTCTGGTAAACCATAAAGCAACCAGGCATTTGACTGGACTTCTTCCTTTATATGCACATCTTCCCTTAGGGAGGAAGAATAGCTGTCCACGCAATATTGTGAACGTGGTCTCATCAGGGCTCTATATGATGAGAGCAAAATGTCTTCTTAATTATTTGCTGAAATGCAAAGCTATCCAGATTCCTCTAAGCATCAAATCTTTTCAATTGTTCACAATTTAAAAACATTCCTCCTTTCTCTGTTCTCTGTGGAAGTAGTGGAGAGCTCACATTTTCCCTGCATGCTTTGTGCAGCCCAGGTTATCTTGCAAACGATTTAATTTTTTTGAGGAGGCGACGAAGGTAATTGATTAGCAGTGGATGTTGTCTACATGCACTTTTAAAAAGCATTTAACAAATCGTTCATGTTAGGCTGATCCAGAAGATTAAAAGGTGTGAGATCCACGGTGACTTGGTAGTTTGGATTCAAAACTGGCAGCCTTAGTCGGCCGAGGATAGCGATGGAAGGCTGTTATTCTGGCATGATGTTTGTAACCATCATCTTTGTTGTTGGAGATTTCGCAAATTTCTTCCGAGATTTCGTCTGAGGAAGGGTATCGACCCAAAACGTTGCCTATTTCCTTCGCTCCATAGATGCTGCCTCACCCGCTGAGTTTCTCCAGCATTTTTGTCTACCTTTGATGTTGGGATCAGTGCTGGGACCTCTGTTGTGATAAAATTCCGTACAATTTTGAATCATTCTCTCAGTTTAAATCGAGGATATGTTTTGAAAATCTCATGTTTAGGAAATTTATAAAAGGTAATCATGCAAAAGTTCAGATGTACCTTTATCCGTAATATAAAAGCGCAGAAGTAATTTTCTTGCCCCGTTATCACCTCACGAAAGAAATATTGGTGCATTAAATAGCGAATCAAAGTGAGTCGGTTTTCAGTTGACGTTTTAAACTTTTCACATTTATTTTCACATTTTTACATCTTTGTTAAATGAGAAAAGGTATCAGTCGTTTTCATTTGAATTATCATTTTCAGAACTGTTCCATTTTCTCCTGGAAATGTGGAATCTTTTAAATGGAACCATTCACTAGAACATTGCTCGAGTCCGCAACCCATTAACACAGCAGTTCCCTCATTTGATTCCAATGATTCCAATGATTCCAATGATTCTCACTCCTCACGTGGATTATTTCATACTTCATACCTAGCGTCCCTTTAGTTGCATTCATTTGCAGATAATTCTTGCAATCGAGGGTCAGTGTTTTCGCGCTTCGTTTTTGCTTTCTAGCAGTTCTAACTATGAACATTGGAGGATTCGCTTTATTGGTAATAATATGTATCAAATGTGAAAGTGTGAAAATCAAATGTGCCTCACACTCCACTGACGATCACACTGACCTCGTAGTTTTGATGTAATTATTGTTTAAATACAGGATAAACTATGTAAAATTAACATATCAGCCCAATTATAAACATTATATTGCGATCTATTTAGTTCAAACACAGATATGAGATTTTAATCAAACATTTTTGGTTGAACTGTGATCACTTTTTGGCAATGCCAGAGCTTTGTGAAGTGTAAACCGCAGGGAGTACATCACTCTATAGAACACGGTTCTGCTCGCTCCCTGGGATCCGCCCTGGCTCTTCATTTGCCTTTAATTGGAAGAGTGATCGGTAAACATTTGGTGCAGTGTTTAATTACCCCGGGACCAGCGTCTGTGAGGCTCTGCGCCTCCACTTTGAACCCCCTATTTTGAAATGCAGTGACCTCGCGAATTCAGAGCGATTCTTCTGAACCCGTGGGCCTCTGGTTATTATTGCAACATCTGCACTCCTGAAATGCAAACTCTCTGAACTGAATAAAGCTTAAAAGCGTTCAGGCTTTAAATACAAAAGTGTAGTCAAGGCTAGTTTACGTGTGCTTGCAGTCCGTCTTGATATTCTTGCCCAAGACCCTGTTTGGGTGTACTGTTCTCGTGTCTGCAATATTACCCGTATATTTTCTCGTGCTTCTATGCAAAAGAGAATCAACGTTGAATATCTTAAATCATAAATTATGTATTACACTTTAGGAATACTATTTTGGTTTGGAAGTCGCCGGGAACACCAGCAAACTGCGGAATGCGCTGACCAAATGCTATTTGTTATTTGTTTGGAAACAACCCGTTGGCTGAAAAGCCCGGCCAACCCCCTTTTCAAACACATGGCAATAAAATATGTAGATTCCCTGGACACTGACGTAATTTGGACATTCGGGACTGTTTTAGTTTTAAAAGGTTTGGAGATTTTCTATTATGTAGCGACTTTGCTTTCGAGTTGTTCCCAAAATGTTTAGCGGTCCGTGATGTCGAGGCAATCGCAATATCAGAACAAACAAACGATATTTTTTTTATAAATATTAGCTTGGGAGTAATTTCCAATTCTCCTTCAAAACAATGCCACGGAATAGTTTGCACACGTCAGAGAGAGAGGGTGAGATCTTTAACGCTCCCACCCAATGAAGGCCCCTCCATTGGCGCAGTCCTTCTCCAGACACGGCAGCCGGGAGTCAGAAACACAGCTTAGCTCAGTGTAGGGCGGACGTTTGGAGCCTGGGAACACGTCGAAGCTGCTGACTTGGCCTCCCAAGCCGAATGCCACATTTTATTTCTAATACTAACAATTTTAATTTTGTTAAGATACATGCTAACAAAATGTATAACGACAAGCCAACAACTACAAACAATTAGTATTGCACCCGGATTTATGCAGTACATAAATACAGCCGGGTATAGTGTAGACAGAAGTAACTGCAGATGCTGGTTCACAAAGAGTCTGAACAAGGGTCCCAACGCGAAACTTCCCTTGCCATGTCTTCCATAGAGGCTGCTTGAGCTGCTAAGTTTCTTTAGCAATTTGTAACTTTTATTAACAACTGGGTATCTATATTTTCAGGTTTATGTGATCTAACTGACAAAATAGAGTTTTTTTTTAAAGAGGAAACAGAAGCCACCATTTCAAGTAGAGAGGTGCAAGCAGTTCAGTTCTTAAACGAAAATACGCCGCGTATCCCGTGAAACGAAGGGCAACTACGAATGGCTGTGGAACTTCCTGGCCTCTAGTCATGGACAAGTCCCAACTGCACTCTGATATTTGACTCCACACGCATTCCAGAGGCAGAATGCGTATTCGATATAGTTCCAGCCGAACATGAAACGATCCAGGTTTTTCTGTCCAATTTATTTTTTTGCAGTCAAGGAAAAGATTTCAGTGGTCATGTGCTGCTCTCTGGTGGTGGTTTGAAGGATTACTGGAGACGCATTTACCCGCTCACCAGTCGAGCCGGGTCTCCAATCTGGCACACCCAAGCTTGAATTGCACGACTCTCGTCCTTAATTGCTTTGGTCAAGAAAAAAACACTGACCACCCATCAATATTCGAGCTGTATTTTAGTAGTTGCACTTCTAATTGTTAAAAAAAAGGAGGGGAAAATAAACTCCTCTAAACATATAATTTGAGGTTAATTTAATCAATTTACAGTTAGTGTAATACGCAAATGAAACGGAAAAACAATGTTCCGTTATTATTTTAATTTAGGAAGGAAATGTGAAGGTAAACACGCCCAGCCAGTCATCTTCCACCAGAGCTGGAAGAATCGGCGAGTACGATCTGTTATAAACTAGTAAGAGTAAGGGAAGGAGAGGCGGAGCGAAGGCTTGTGACAGATGAACGTGAAAGCTATTAGGCATATAGCTGAGCTATAAGGCATGACGTAAAAGAAGAGGATCGTAGAAAGATTAGAATTGTAACGAAACGTGATGAATGGGTTACAGTGTTCTTCTGGGCCCACAAAACATTAGCGAGAGTTTGGTTGGCGGAGCCCACTATCAATGCCGTAAAACATCCCAATCAAGTGGCAATTTTATTTCTAAATCGAGCGAAAAAGATTGCAAAAAAGTTGTGAACATTACCCAGTCAATCACCGGCTGTGACCCCCCCCCCCCAGCCCATCGAAGGGATTTTCCGAAGTCGCTGCCAGCGTCATCAGAGATCCACACCACCCTGGCCATATACTCATTTCACTCCTGCCATCGTGAAGGAGGTACAGGAGCCTGAAAACTGTAACGTCCAGATTCAGGAACAGCTTAAACACCACGACCTCAAATAAACTCTGAACTACAATAGACTATTATTGTTATTATTGCATTATTATTGGGGTTTTTTGTGTACATATATATCTTATATTACAAAAAATCTGTTCTTGACCGGCTTTGGCGATCTGTGCTGCGATTTCCGAGAGAACGCTGCCACCTACGGCCGTCATTTTCGGCCACCTCGCTCAGAGCCCCCCTCCGCCGCATGTGTGCCGAGGATTTTTCCCGTTGATGAAATATGACAGAGATATTAATGTTTTTACAAAATTCCCCATTCTCTCTGCTGCCCCTGCTGGAGGGAGGGGGAGGGACTATAAAACCAGGAAGTGGTGTGCCTCAATCAGTCTCTGCAAGTGGTGTGCCTCAATCAGTCTCTGCAAGTGGTGTGCCTCAACCAGAGCTCTGAATGACATGGAACAAATGTCTACAGCACTGTGAGTACCCTTAATTTGGTTTGAAAATGAAAATATGGTTAGTTTGAGGTAAAAAAAAGCACTGCCTGCAAATGGTTGTTTGGGTTTGGGTTGAAGTAAAAAGGCATTCTCTCTCTCTCTCTCTCTCTCTCTCTCTCTCTCTCTCTCTCTCTCTCTCTCTCTCTCTCTCTCTCTCTCTCTCTCTCTCTCTCTCTCTCTCTCTCTCTCTCTCTCTCTCTCCTCTCTCTCTCTCTCTCTCTCTCTCTCTCTCTCTCGCTCTCTCTCTCTCTCTCCCCCTCTCTCTCTCTCTCTCTCTCTCCCTCTCTCTCTCCCCCTCTCTCTCTCTCTCCCCCTCCTCTCCTCTCTCCCCCCTCTCCTCCCCCGCTCTCCCCCCCCCCTCCTCTCCTCCTCCCCCCCCCTCCTCTCCTCCTCCCCCCTCCTCTCCTCTCTCCCCCTCCCTCCTCCTCCCCTCCCCTCTCCTCTCCTCCTCCCCCTCTCCTCCTCCCCCCCTCCCTCTCCTCTCCCCCTTTCTCTCCAAGACACATCTCCTCCCCCTCCCTCTCCTCTAATCCCCCCTCTCCTAGTGAATTTCCTCCCCCCCCCCTCCCCCCCATCCTCAATGCTCTCCTCCTCAACCATCCAGTCCCTCCTCCCCCTTTCCTCCCTCCCCCCTCTCTCCAAATAGGCCCCCCTCTCCTCTCCTCTCATCTCTCCTCCCCTATTTTTCTGCCCCTCCTCCCCTCCATTGGAATTAATTGTTGTCCCTCCCCTAACACCCCCCTTTCCCCTCCCCAAAAGTCTGTACTACCCCTACCCCCTTATAACTCCTGTCCCCTTCCCCTCATTTCATGCAGGAGCCTCTTCTGCATAAGATCTCTCCATTCGGGAAAGACCCCTCCTCCCCCTCTCCCCCTCCCCCCTCCCCCCTCAAACCCTCTCCGACCAGATCTCTCTCTCTCTCTCCCCTCACTGTCACACTCTCTCTCTCCTCCCACCTTTTGGGGTAGCCCAAGGTGCTTTCTCTTCTCCTCCGAGTCCGAAGTCCCTGGCTATCCCTCTGCCCCCCTCTCTCTGTCTCTGGTGTCTCTGTCTCTGCCCCTAACCGCTCTCCCGCCCTCACTCTCTAGCCCTCCCCCCCCTCCCCCTCTAGATGTGACTGCAAGTTTGGGGCTATGTGTCAGTAGATAGGGTGGTTATGGGGTAAAAGGAGAAAATTAATAATATTAATATAATATCAAGGGGGGTAATTAGCGTGAGTGTGGGGGGGTGGGGATAGTTAGTGTGTGTGACGCTGCATGCCGCCTCCCCCCCCCCACAACCGCACGTTGGGGGAACAGACCCAACGAGTCTGCACTTGGTCTATTATATATATATAAATTGCAATAGTGCAGTATATATATATAATAGACCAAGTGGGACCCGTTGGGTCCCGATCACATGGGGGAGTCTTGGTCCCCCAACGCAACCTGTTCCCCAACGCAATATTGCAGCACTCCCCTCCCTCAGCAGTGGACAAAAAAAAAATCCGATTGCACTCTCCCTTCCTGCCGCAGCAGTTTCAAGACAAGATGAGACTTTTATAGAAATGTGTGTATTTGTGAGTATGTATATTCATCCACACAACTTTTTTCCCTCTTGTTTATTATATTGTTTACAGGGTACTATGTTTACATATTCTTTTGTGCTGCAGTAAGAATTTAATTGTTCTATCATGTGAACAGAGTTAATCGTGAATCCCAAATAATCCATAACTCGGGATGGTGTCAACTTGGATTTAATGGATGGATGAGAAACCCCAATCGCTCAAACAAGAGCTTGGTGGCTGAGACTGCTGAAAAAGCCAATTCTAGAGTTTTGCCTACAATAAAGATATTGTCCAAGTATGCCATTACTATGTGTTTTTGAGCTTGTAAAAGCGCAAGTACTGGTTTTAATAATTTAGTGAATAATCTGGGAGCTGAAGTCAAACCATTAGGCAATGCTCTAAACTGCCAGGCAATCCATTGCATTTTGAGTATTTTCGGTGATCCTTATGAATAGGCACCGAATAGTATGCATCTTTGAGACCTATGCATGCCATATAACATCCTTTGGAATTAATTGTTTGGCCGTACGAACATTTTCCATTTTGAAATGTCTGTACTGCACAAAGGTGTTGAGTTGGATTAAGTCAAGGATGATTCGGCATCCCCCATCTTTCTTTTGTCTTGTAAATATATTGCACACGAATTGGTGAGATTCATGATTCTACCTCAATTACCCTTTTTGAATATAATGACTGAATTTCAAATTGTACATCCAAACCGTCCTGTTGTGAACTAACAAAAGTTCAGTTTAGAGTATGCTGTGTGGGTGGAAGTGAATCAGAAAACTCAATTTTTAAACCATTTATACTGTGTAGTATAAACAAATCTGAATTTATCGAACGCCATTCATTCAAAAAGAAATGTAATCTCCCACCAACATGTGATTGACCCACACACCGCATGTTCCATAGAGAACCAGACCCACCTACCTCCATGGTTACTGGTGGACTTTTTTCACACAGAGAGTGGTGAATCTCTGGAACTCTCTGCCACAGAGGGTAGTTGAGGCCAGTTCATTGGCTATATTTAAGAGGGAGTTAGATGTGGCCCTTGTGGCTAAAGGGATCAGGGGGTAGGTACAGGATACTGAGTTGGATGATCAGCCATGATCATATTGAATGGCGGTGCAGGCTCGAAGGGCCGAATGGCCTACTCCTGCACCTAGTTTCTATGTTTCTATGTTTCTATGACCTGCCGAAGGCCGTGACCCAGGATGCTAGCAGGTTCACGATCCTTTGGGGTTTAACCTCCTGTCTTGATGCCTGCACCTATGTACCTCCAAATGGAGCTATTTACAGCCGGAACTGTTAGCGAGGCACAGTGGCTGGGCGTGTGGTATTTCATGGCCGCTTCCATCATTACCTGCTCCTGCAGCTGGTGAGAAGCCAGGTAATTGATGCTGGCCGCCAATTCTTCATCCAGTGGCTCGCCGATTAACGACGGCATCATAAACCAACACCATAGTTCACGCAGGTCTTGTGTCGTGGAGCATTCCCCCAACATACCACTGTAGTGCGAGCCAGCCGAGGACTGATGACCTACGCTCCCTTCCTTAGATAGGGAGATATACTGCAGCCCTGCACCAGGCGCTGCCGCGGGCCCCCTAGGCGCTGCCGCGGGCCGCCTAGACCCGCGTTGATATAACTCCTGTCCATGGAGTATATCATGCAGGAGCATCTTCTGCATAAGATGCTCCATTCGGGAAAGACGTCCGAAGACCCTCCCCGCTGGAGGAGGCAAACCCTTCCGACCAGACTCATCCGAGTTAACCGGCCTGTTGGACGTCTGTTTGGCCTTTCCAACTCTTGGGGTAGCCAAGGTGCTTTCTATGGGCACCGAGTCCGAAGTCACTGGCTGCGCTGCCAGCCGTGATGGTGAAACCGATTGCCGCCCGCTAACCGCAATCCCGCGGTCTTCCGTAGCGGTTCTCCCCGCGGCCCGTCTGGACTTCACCCTCACCTTGTCCATAGTTGTTTGTTCTCGAAAGCTGTAATAAGAACGAAGAAAACGACTGCAGACTAAGTTCAAGAACTTACCTGGAGGTCTTTAAACTTACTGCTGGAGGAGCGACGCGCCTACCAGCCAATCACGGGGCCATGCGTTAGACGTAATGACGCGCATGCGGGCTGGCGGGTTCTTTACGTAGTCACTCACTTGACTCCGAAGTATAATCTTGTGTTTCAGGAAGTCAGTTCATGTTCCCACTCAAAAAATAGAACACGCAATAGCATAGGATCCAGCCTTTTGGCAACAATGTCTGCGCAGAACGCTATGATAAGAAAGATACTGTCTGTGTCGAGTCAATAATTGCTATAAGACCAGTAAAAGGATTGACCAAGGACTACTTTGCCAAGCAGATGTTCCAAACATCTTCTGGAATAAGCCAGTATCTAGCAATGTGTATTTTGGTTAATGCGAGTGCTGAAATAGGTTTGTGCAAATAAATCGAAGTTTTGATTGAATGAATATGTAATGGAAACATATATGGATGGTTGGATAGCACTCCATGGAGAAAACGGATGCATGAAAGGTTGTGTGAGTGGTATGTGTGCGCACCTGTGTGTGAGGCACACTGACAAGGGCCGACTGTACAGTAGGATACAGCAGTGCTTGTGTGCATTGGGCGGAGATGGGAGGAGACCGGGAGGCTGAAAACTAACTGGAAATAATTGCGTTAAAAAAATTAACAACGATGTGTTGTGAAGCTTTGTTCCGCATTTACTGAAATAATATTCTCTTTTTATGCGAGAGCCGTCCACCAATTTGATACGAACGACCCCCGACTAAAATATAAATGACGTTATACAAAATTATTTGGGAAAGGCGATCAGTTAATGTTCCATTAGCATCTGTCAGCTGTCAAACATGGTTCAAAACCGCTGACAGCTACATGTTGGCTTCGGGGCATATATTAAGAATTATATTAATTCAATAAATTATATTAACTATATTAATTATAAGAATATATTAAGAATTGCCCTGTTCACCCTCTCTCTCTCTCTCTCTCTCTCACACACACACAAACACACGCACATACACACACATATAGAAAATCTCTCTCTCTCTCTATCTATCTATCTCTCTCTATCTATCTATCTATCTATCTATCTATCTATCTATCTATCTATCTATCTATCTATCTATCTATCTATCTATCTATCTATCTATCTATCTATCTGTCTATCTGTCTATCTGTCTATCTGTCTATCTGTCTATCTGTCTATCTGTCTATCTGTCTATCTGTCTATCTGTCTGTCTGCCTGTCTGTCTTTCAATATAGATATTCAAAGTCCATAATCAAAGCAACTCGAACCTTTAAAAGGACAACTTCTCAAAACTAGTAAGATTGTAGAGGGGAGGTGGAACGTCCGAATGGGTTCGCACTGAATTAAAGACAGGAGAGACAGGGGCATGTGTAAAATGTGGCAGTCGCTTATTAAAATGCAAAATTAAGTGGGTTTACAATTATTTGAACATATTCTCGGACGATTTCCCTGTTTGTGCACATTAATCAGTAGTCATTTCTATATGCTTGGGGAAAGATGCACATCTTCATGTCTGATTCCAGTGTTATTGATCGGCAACTTGAACGCCTCGGAGCGAAAAAGACTGCAAAAGGTTGTGAACACTGCTCTGTCCTCCCCACCATCGAAGAGATTTACCGGAGTCGTTGCTTCAAAAAGGCAGCCATCATCATCAGAGAACCACACCATCCTGGCCACATATTTCACCCCTGCCACCGGGAAGAAAGTACAAGAGCCTGAAAACTGTAACGTCCATGTTCAGGAACAGCTTCTTCCCTACAGCCATCAGGCTATTCAACACGACAACCTCAAATAAGCTCTGAACTACAATAGACTATTATTATTATTATTATTATTATTATTATTATTATTATTATTATTATTATTATTATTATTATTATTATTATTATTATTATTACTATTATATTGTTATTGCACTACTATTGTTTTTTTGTGTGTACGTATGTGTGCGTGTCTGTGTGTATATATATATATATATATTTACTGTGTACTATGTCTACATATTCTGTTGTGCTGCAGCAAGTAAGCATTTCATTGTTCCATCTGGGACATGTGACAATAAAACATTCTGGAATCTTGACTCTTGAATGCAGATAGACACAAAATGCTGCAGTAACTCAGCGGGACAGGTAGCAGTTCTGGAAAGAAGGAATAGTGACGTTTCGGGTAGAGACCCTTCTTTAGACTGAAGACGGGTCTCGACCCGAAACGTCACCCATTCCTTCTCTCCAGAGATGCTGCCTCTCCCGCTGTGTTACTCTAGCATTTTGTGTCTATCTTCGGTTTAAACCAGCATCTGCAGTTCGTTTCAACAACACATCTAAATGTATGATTCCAGTCTTATTGATCAGACTACTCGCTGTATTTCTTCCTTGGTGTCGACGAGTGAAATATCTCTTCTCGGGATAGGGGCCTGTCCCCGGCCAGCCAATGAGAAAAGTCGCCTCTTGCTCTGCCGATCAGTATTTAACAGGAATTGAGCAAGTGGTAAACAGAAGATAGATACAAAAAGCTGGAGTAACTCAGCGGGACAAGCAGCATCTGCGGAGAGAAGGAAAGAAGGTAAACACAGCAGGTTAGCTTGATCGGGCGATACAAGAAAAGCGATATCGGTCCCTCCACCCGTTATTCACTTCATATGAGCACTGTTTAAAAAAAAAGTCAATTATTGTGGTTTGCATCTGTTACCACCACGCAGGTAAAGTTCCAATGACTGGGTTTTCGTGAAACGCACTGTTTGCAAAATCAGCGGCAAATATTCAGAATACCAATTATGTCTGGAGATACCCTCTCTTCTCCAGAGAATTGCCTGGCTCGCTGAGCTACTCCAGCACTTTGTGTCTATTATATGGCTAGAACAGAAACGTAAAAAAAAAAAAAAATGTTTGTGTGTTGTGTGATCTTTTGATGATTATCTTTGCAAACCTGTTGTGCTACAGTTGCAATTAAGAATTTCATTATTCTGTCTCGGGACATATGGCAATACAATAATCTTGATTCCTTAGAACCCTGAAAGATTTTGCCCAGGATAGACATGGCAACGCTTTAAATGTTTTCCTACCTCAGTGAGATTCCCTTTGGTTGATGCGTTGGGCTTCGTGGGACCGCGGGCAAACGATGTGATCGAAGATTGTCAAGTTGATTATTGGACTTGGCGAATATTCATGGCTTCACCGACCGATGTGGAATATACCAGTCTCATCCACTTAAATTCTTGTCAACTTCATCTCCCCGTTGAGTTCAACGAATTGAATAACTTTTTTTAGAAACTAAGAATATGGTCGAAATATATTTATACGAATTAAACCAGCATATCCCTTACAGCCCATTTAACTGTCTAAGATACATTATAATATCAACTAAGACTTATCTCTGCCTTACGTTATAACAGCATTGGACTAAAGTAAATGAAATATGATTTGTTATAGAGGTTCTTGCCATTCTGCACTGAACAACCATGAATCCTCTCCGAACCACCTTGAAGTCCGTGGAGAAAAGTCTCCGGGTTCCCAAGTGTGCGCGGTGTAGGAATCACGGGGTGATCGCCTGGCTGAAGGGACACAAGCTGCTCTGTCCATTCCGAGACTGTTCCTGCGCTAAGTGCATCCTGATCTCGGAGAGACAGCGGGTGATGGCGGCGCAAGTGGCTCTGAAGCGGCGGCAGGCGGCCGAGGAAGTAGTCGCCCTTGGTCTCCGGGCCTGCTCGCCGCTTGGCTGCCTCCCCCCAGGACCAATATTCCCTGAAGGAATCGCAAACATCTACAAAGCAGAAAATTCAGGTGCGTCAAATTAACAGAGCATTTCGAAACAGTTTAAATGTGTTCGAATTAATTAAATACTGAAAATAAGGCTTGGTCAGTCTGAAGAATCCCGTGGGGCGGCACGGTGGCGCAGCGGTAGAGTTGCTGCCCTTTTTACTGCGCTTGCAGTTCCGTAGACCCGTTTCGATCGCGACCTCAGGTGCTGCATGTACTGAGTTTGTCCGTTCTCCCCGTGACCGCGGTGGGTTATCCCCGATTTAGGTTTAGCTTGGTGAAGTTGTAAATTGCCCCTCGTGTGTGTAGGATAGTAATGTGTGCGCACCTCGGTGGGCGCTGTATCTCTAAACTAAACCTGCAACGTGTAAGAAAGAACTGCAGATGCTGGTTTAAACCGAAGATACACACAAAAAGCTGAAGCAACTTCTCTGGAGGCAGCATCTCTGGGGAAAAGGCATGGGTGACTTATCAGGTCGATACCCTCCTTCAGACCGTCACATTTCCCTCACAAATGTTGTCTGACCTGCTGAGATCCTCCAGCGACGTTTTTATTCACGATTCTAAGTTGCCAAATCTCTTAAAAATTGAATGCTTGAAATAATATTTGTATTCTGATTATGTATAAACAGCTATAATGTTTAAAATATGTCAACTATATTGTTTTGAGTACCATCGTGCAACATACACATTTAAATTCCTCAAAGAGGCATAAATCATCGAAAATAATTTATACAATTGTTATAATCATAAATTTAGAAACATAGAAACATAGAAAATAGATGCAGGAGTAGGCCATTCAGCCCTTCGAGCCTGCACCGCCATTCAATATGATCATGGCTGATCATCCAACTCAGTATCCCGTACCTGCCTTCTCTCCATACCCCCTGATCTCTTTAGCCACAAGGGCCATGTCTAACTCCCTCTTAAATGTAGCCAATGAACTGGCCTCAACTACCTTCTGTGGCAGAGAGATCCAGAGAATCACCACTCTCTGTGTGAAAAATGCTTTCCTCATCTCGGTCCTAAAGGATTTCCCCTTTATCCTTAAGATTATAGAGGTGATGTAAACGTTGTCAGTAATATTTAAATAGTCCCTAATGTTTAGGGAGTGGTAAGAAAGTGTGATTACATAGAACTAGTGTGAACAGGTCAACGGTTTAGACTCGGTGGACCGATTTTTGTTGTTTTAGTTTTAGAGATACAGCATGGGAACAGGCCCTTGGATCAACCAAGTCCACGCCGATCAGCGATCGCCCGCACACTGGTTACATTTTATCCCGCTTTTGCATCCTACACACTAGGTTATATCTTACAAAGGTCAATTAACCTACAAACCCGCACGTCTTTGGGACGTGAGAGGAAGCCGGAGTAGCATATGGAAACCCACACAGTCACAAGGAGAACGTGCAAACTCCACACAGACAGCACCCGCAGTCAGGATCGAACCCGGGCCTCTGTCGCTGTGCGGCAGCAGCTCTACCGCTGCGCCTCTGTGCCGCCCTTTATGTTTGTTTCTGAAAGGTCCATTTCCATGCTACATCTCTTATCAGCGCCCTTTGTGAGAAGACATATTTTTATGTACGTCAGTTCTAAATAAGCGGCCCTTGAAAATATGTCCCCTGGTTCAAGGCTCTTTCGCGAATGAAAACATCTCGGCTTTGGCCTTGGCATGTCTCATTGGGATCTTACATCTTTCAAAAAGATCACTCCTATTCTTCGAAACTCACGTCCCAAAGTGCACAGGTGTCCTATTTCAAAGCAAATCAGTCCCACCCATAGGATTCGCGTTTACTGTCTATTCTATGGAGGAAAGTCATCATCCAGCAATTTACAATGTTTTGTTTTTAAACATTCAGATCAACTCAGGATGGCTGTGCTGAAGAGCGAGACAAGCGCAGTTCAAGTGGACGAATTGGGAAGTCAGTTCAATTGTTCCGAGAAATTGAACCGGACGGACGAGAGAGGTAGGTTTCCCTTCAGCTCCGTGCTCGCCACGCAGAGCAGAGGGATGCAGGCCCGCCGAGCCAGACTGAGACCCATCGAGATACTTCAGCGACTCTTCCCGTCTGAGCAGCAATCAGCCCTGGCTTTACTTCTCCAAGGCTGCAACGGAGACGTGGCGACGGCGATAGAGTACTTCTTGTCAGCCGGGGATGCGGTGATGAACGTTCACCTCGTGTCCCGGGTGAGTGAACTGTGTCCTGCCAGTAACCCAGCGAATGGAATCAATCCTCAGCCGGTTAGAAAGCTGAACTTTGGAGGCATAAACTCGGCATTCACTCCTCTGCACAGTCCGGTCACAACCGACGCAGTTTTCCGGTACAGAAGGTCCACTGTATCTCTCGCTATGGACTCGAGAAATCCACTCTTCTCCTCATATACATTGCCTGTAGTCGGGTACTCGCCAATGGGTCTTTTACTGCCGTGCAGTCCAATTCCAACCTGCTTTTCCAGCACTTCTGGCGGATACCATCCGGATAACCAATAAGTCAGGCAGCAGTACTTATAACTGGCAAGAGTTATTTCAATACGTTAAAAAGATCAGCCTGACGATAAAAATCAAAAATAGCGTGACAGTAAATCCGCGGAAGCAGTTTCTCACGCGATTGGTGTGTTGAAAAGGTCTAATTTAATCTATTTTAATGTTATGGAGAATTTGAACATAGAATGCCCATTCAAAAGTCAGAGAGGCATGAAATTGGCAATTGTAATAACAATAATATAACATTCTTAGTTTCCTAGAATGGCGACAAAGTCGCATTACTAAAGAATCCTTGTACAATATTGCAGAAACACGCCGAATGTCATTAGCTGAACGTAGAAACAAGGAATTGCAGATGTTGGGTTACAAAGAAAAAGACATAGAGTGTTTTAGTAACTCAGTGGGTCAAGCATCATCTTTGGAGAATATGGTGGGTGACGGTTCCGATCAGGACATCTGATCGTGTGATGGGGGAGGGAGGGACGAAGAAAACAAGAAAGCTGGAAGAAAGGAGGGGGCAAGAAATAGGTTCCCAGTTAATAGGAGAAAGGCCACAGGTAAAGACACAAGATGTGAGAAAAAAGGATTGAAGAGTTGTGAATTGTGAAGCTAGAGGAAGGAATGTAGCTGGAAGGGGAAGTCAAAGAGAGAAATTAGTCCAAGTCCAGGTTGGGCAACAGGGGAATAGGGGAGGGGTAGGGGTGGAGGGGAGATTATATAGTTATGTAAAATTGGAGAATCCAATGTTCATACTGTTGGTTATCACTGGCTCTAGGTCCGCCAAGACTTGCTGGATCTCCCGGTTGCTAACCATTTTAACTCCTCTTCCTATTCCCAATCTACCCTTTCTGCCTTGGATCTCCTCCATTGCCAGGGTGAGGCCACACACAAACTGAAGTAATAACATATCATATTCCACTTGGGTAACTTACAACCCAACAGTAGGAGATGAACATTGAATTCACCTATTTTAGGTAACTACATAACCCCTCCCCACTTGTCCCCACCCCTTTCCCTGTGCCCCATTTGTCAGCACAATTAAATAATATCTCCCTTTAATGGCTCAGATGAGAAAATGCCACCTGATCTGTGGATCAACTTTTCGCTTTCTCTGGTGTTTCTTTACCTGAACATTCAATGACATTGTGTCGCACAAAGAGATATTATTGATTTCTCTAACTGCAAGAAACCCTGCATCACATCTCTCTCTGTCCCTCCCCCATCCTAGTCATCGTACTAGTTTTACTGTCATCCTGTTTAGTTCCTCTGTTTACTAGTTGCCTCCGATGCCACAACCCAACAATGGTCTTTTGTATGGCCCATTTCCTTGATTATCTGTGCTTTTTTGCATCTCTTTCATTCATTTGTCCTAAGTACTGTCTATATCTTTCGTTCCCCTTTCCCCTGATTCGCAGTCTGAAGAAGTCTCAACTCGAAACGTCACCTATTCCTTTTTTTGAGATGCAGCCTGACACGCTGAGTTACTCCAGCTTTTTGTTTCTGTATTGACTGAGAGATGCAAAAACATTTCATGTTTTGTCTGAGAGATAGGTTTTAAGCAACATCTTAAACAAGGAAAGAGAGAGGTAGGGAGAATGAGAGTTTGAGGAAGAGAATCAAAGAGCTAAATATACTCAGTTTGAATATCTAAAACTAACTGGTCATTTTAAATTTTGTGCTATTGGTTTCCTTCATAAATGTATCAGAACAACACTGAAGATTGTCTTTGTGTTTTAATGTACCTGGAATTAAATACTGCAAACTATAAAAAACTGAATCTTTTTTGTTTTGATACAGTTTACAATCCAGTTATTTTTACTTTTACTAAGATGGAATAGGTTGATATATATTTTTACTATTTCTATGATTAGTTCAAAATTGCAACTGAAGGTAGACACAAAATGCTGGAGTAACTCAGCGGGATAGGCAGCATCTCTAGAGAGAAGGAATAGGTGACGTTTCGGGCCGAGACCCTTCTTCAGATTGATGTCAGGGAAGTGGGTGGGACAAAGATAGAACATTCTATCTCTGTCCCGCCCATTTCCCTGACATCAATCTGACGAAGTGTCTCGGCCAGAAACATCACCAATTCCTTCTGTCCAGAGATGCTGCCTATCCCGCTGAGTTACTCCAGCATTTTGTGTCTACCTTTGATTTAAACCAGATTCTGCAGTTCTTTCCTACACAAAATTCCAACTGATCTATTTCTGAAGTCTGATTTATTCATTCAAAAATTAGTTGAATTAATATGGACCAGTAATGCTACTTAATATATCTGCTAAATAATATTGTTGGATATATAGAGACATATTGAGACATATTTTGTTAATTGGTTTGGGGTTGGTAGCTGGTTAAAAATAACTTTGTAATTTGTCAATTCTGTAACTTATTGTTATATTTTGCTGCACCATTTTACATATTCATGTTTTCACGAACAATGATCTAAATGCCAGAATAAGGGTTGAATGATAATCAAGAGATAAATATTGCTGTAGGCACCAGGAGAATCCTGTTGTTTTTCTTCAAACTGTACCATAGCATTGAAGGCCACAGATGAAGAAGACACAAGATATGAGATAAAATGATTGAAGAGTTGTGAATTGTGAAGCTAGAGGAAGGAATGTAGCTGGAAGGGGACATTTGGCCATTTAGTAAATTATTGTTTTATTTTGCTGCACCATTTTACATATTCATGTTCTCATGTGGGATAGCCATGACAAAGGAAAGGCAGGTCCTATGTAATGTTTTACCCAAAACACCTCTAACATTTGGCTTAAGTATTCTATTATTCCATTAAATATACAACTTGAACATTTCTTCTGAACCAGAGCACAACATTTTGGGATGGAATGGGAGTTTAACCATTTATATTAGGCTAGCTCATTGGAACCTGCAACACTATGAAACTGTGTTTACGGCCATGAGGGTCACTCCACTGACCTTGCTGGCCTAAGTTAATAATATATATTCAGTCTCACGTTAATCTAAACCTCACAAAAGCACTTTATACTTTTACCAAGCAGTGCGTGCCATATTCAATTTCTTGTGAAATTAAAGGACCCAAAAAACTGCCAACTGACCACTTCAATATTTTCCAAATCCAGAACCGTAATCTCAATTAAGAACATGGACATAGAAAGTAAGTGCAGGAGTAGGCCATTCGGCCCTTCGAGCCAGCACCTCCATTCAATATGATCATGGCTGATAGTCCAAAATCAG
Source organism: Leucoraja erinaceus (assembly GCF_028641065.1). Classification (NCBI taxonomy): domain Eukaryota; kingdom Metazoa; phylum Chordata; class Chondrichthyes; order Rajiformes; family Rajidae; genus Leucoraja; species Leucoraja erinaceus. The sequence goes on from NC_073379.1 coordinate 58,567,532, forward strand.
TGCCCCATTCTGGCTTTTTCTCCATATCCCTTGATTTTCTTAGCCCTAAGAGCTAAATCTATATCTCTCTTGAAAACATCCAGTGAATTGGTCTCCACTGCCTTCTGTGGCAGAGAATTCCACAGATTCACAACTATCTGGGTGAAAAAATGTTTTCCTCATCTCAGTCCTAAATGGCCTACCCCTTATTCTTAAGCTGTGACCCCTGGTTCTGGACTCCCCTAACATGTTTTCCTGCATCTAACCTGTCCAAACCTCCAAGAATTTTATACATTATGTTTCTATGATCTCCTCTCATCCTAAATTCCAGCGAATGCAAGCCCAGTGGACCCATTCTTTCAACATATGTCAGTCCCGTCATCCCGGGAATTAACCTGGTAAACATACGCTGCACTCCCTCAAGAGCAATAATACCCTTACTCAAATTTGGAGACCAAAATTGCACACAATACTCCAGGTGTGGTCTCACCAGGTGTGGGCCCTGTACAACTGCAGTAGGACCTCCTTGTTCCGAAACTCAAATCCTCTCGCAATGAAGGTCAACATGCCATTGGCTTTCTTCACTGCCTGCAGTAACTGCATGCTTACTTTCAGTGACTGATGTACAAGCACACCCAGGTCACATTGCACCTCCCCTTCTCCTAATCTGACACTATTCAGATAATAATTTGCCTTCCTGTGCTTGCCACCAAAGTGGATAACCCCATATTTATCCACATTATGCTGCATCTGCTATGTTTCTGCCCATTCACCCAAACTACCCCCCCCCCCCCCCCCCCCCCCCCATTGCCCTGCAAGTGGCTATCAAATGGATAGAGAAATCTGCAGGTCGTGGGGACGGGTAATAATAATAATAATAATAATAATAATACATTTTATTTGTTGGGCGCATTTCAGACATCTCAAGGACACCTTACATAGATTAACAGGGATATAAACATATAATCAGAGTAAAATAAATAATAAAGACATCACAGAGACACAAACTAAAAACAGAATTCAGTCCAAAAACAGAAAATCAAAAACACAATGTGAAGAGAGAGCAGCGGCAGCTAAAGCGCGCCAGCGTCCACTCTCCCTTCACGGCAGCCATCTTGGACAAAGACTAACAGGATTACTTACAGACACAAAAAAAATCATCCCCCCACAATGGATACCACTGTGGGGGAAGGCACAATGTCCAGTCCCCATCCCCAGTTCACCCAAAGTCAGGCCTATTGAGGCCACCACAGTTGCCTCTACGGAGGCCCGATGTTCCTGGCCGTTCTCACCGGGTGGTCTTGCCCCGGCGTCGGGAGAGTCCTCTCAGCGGCTGGGCCACCTGGAACGTCCGCTTCCAAGCTGTAGACCGCGGCTTCCGGAGCCGAAAAGGCCGCGCCGGTTTGGAGCTCCCAGGCTCCCGATGTTGAAGTCGGCGCCGCCCACTCCGCTCCTCAGACCCGCAGCCCGGAGGTGTTGCTCTCAGCGGTCCAGCTCACCGGAGCTCCAGCACGTCGCTCCAGCGCGGCGACCCAGGCAAGGCATCGCCCGCTCCGCTCCATGATAGCGCTCCAGCACTGTGCCGCCACCGAGGCCGAGGTGCTGGGCGGTCCCCGCCAGGAAACGGCGCTCCAAGCCCGCTGGTAGGCCGCGAGGACGGGTCGACGGGCAGCCCGGAGAAAAAGCTGCCTCACCGACCAGGTAGGGACCTAGAAATAAAATTGCCCCCTACCCCCCACATTAAAAAGTCAATATCTCCAAACGGACGAGACAGGACTAACTAAAAAAACGTTTAAAAAAGCAAGTTTAACGGACGGCTGCTGGTTAGCAGCCGTTCCTCCAAGATGGCTCCTCCTCAAGTACAAGTATGGCATGTTAGTGGAAAACGGAAAATACTGCCATCTCCTACACAATGGGCTGCTCCTACAGTGGGAAGCACAGCTTTAGAGCGATCATCCATCCTCTGAGCTGCAGGATTATATGCTGGGTTACAATTCTCAACCTGAATAGGTGCTGAGGGAAGTTTTAGCTGTTTAAAATTGGCGTGGCAGTGCAAACACAGGCGGACCTGACCCCGTATTTGTTTCAAAGCAATAAAGACTTCGAAACTAATAGCGTGCGTGTGTGTGTATGTGAAAGAGAGAGAAAGAGAGAGAGAGAGAGATTCAGCAGTTTTCCACTGAAAGAAGTATTTGCTTTTGAAATCTCCTCACCTCGCCATCTGAGAGTTTTGTGTGGACCGCAAGCCAATGAGCTGTACGTCACCCCGAGGGAATTCCTAACACTTCTTTATTGACCCATGAAATTTGTCAAGCAAATTTTAAGTTAGGAGCGGCGTGGCTATCAAGTGGAGCGGCTTCTAGTAGGCAGCGTTTGTAGCCGGTGAGCGCACCATCTGCCTCCATCTGTTGCAATAATACTCCCATTCAGAAGCATCACGACTATAGCACTAAAACATTTCCATCTGGAACAGTAATGTTATTTTTCTCACCATTTACCACAACAGTGTTAGTGAGGTAAAATGTGGAGCTAGAAACTCAAAGGAATTATCAAGCCCATGGAAGATTTCCCCCCAATCTGAAACACCAATGGCTATCAAAGGGATAAGAATTTCCGTTGAATTCAATGTATGGAGGGGTATCTGGAGGCGAAAAGTAACAAGTGTATTATCCAAACAAGCTGAGGCTGTCCTCAGAAATAGATCAACATAAAGACATCGCTGTGGAAGATTCGTTTAACTTGGCATCATGTTCAGCGTAAATATTGTAGGCTGAGGGCTCTGTTTCTGTACTGGTCAATGTTCTAAATATGCCGGGGTGCATATGCTTCTTCCTTAGCTATCATCGACCCTAACATTACTATTTGTCTAATTGCAATAATCCTTCTGGATGTGAAATATTTTTTGACTGAGAATTGAAATGGGTCATTGGTGCACTTTGTTGAAAAAATAAATATATTAGTCCAGAAGACCTCCAGGTTCCCATGAATAGCGATTATTGTGCCCTTTACCTCCTCCACCATTGTTTGGAGTGCAGACCTCGAGAAGATCTCATCCTGTTCTGTGTTCTTCCAACTCATGGATACTCCTCCATAATCATTTGTCCCCATCTACTGTAGTACACTGCCTTTCTCCTTTTAGAGCTAAATGGCTTCAAGCGTAGCTAACCACTTATGATCAGTGCCTTTTGCTCAAGAATGTAGCCATTAAACTGCCCTGATATATTTTCCTGCAAGCTACAATCATTTAAATGGGCTGACAATACAAAGTTAGCATGTCCAGAGTGTTTCTAGAAAAAGAGCATGAATTTGCAAGACTGTTCATTTACTTTGCTCTGGAAAGTGAGGTTTGTGAGGTTTGAGGTGGGTGGTATAGTTTGCAAGGGGAGAAAGTTATGGATTAACTCATTAATAACTAACTCACTGATGTTTAACTGGATTCCACTGGACTCGTTGTATTGTTCACTTTACATGTGGAATCAGAACTGACGTGTGCGAGAGCCCTCAATGCTAAAACAGTGTTTGAACAGGTACAGCATTAAAATAATGTACAAAAACTGAATGACTGATGTCAAAACTGTTGTGAAGGAATTTGGGTGTGGTTGTTCATTGACCGAAGATATAAATACAGGAATTCCACCAGAATGTGTCATTGATCTAAACATTTTCACCTACTTCAATACATGACCTTTCCTTCTTTGTAAAATGTATATGACATTATCTAACATTGACCTCGCTGAACTTAGCTCAATTCAATATACAATACACAATAGGTGCAGGAGTAGGCCATTCAGCCCTTCGAGCCAGCACCACAATTCACTAGCTGATCATCTATAATCAGTACCCCGTTCCTGCCTTGTTCCCATATCCCTTCACTCCGCTATCTTTAAGAGCTCTATCTTACTCTCTCTTGAAAGCATCCAGAGAATCGGCCTCCACTGCTTTCTGAGACAGAGAATTCCACAGATTCACAACTCTCTGGGTGAAAATGTTTTTCCTCATCTCTGTTCTTAATGGCCTACCCCTTATTCTTAAACTCTGCACTTCTCTACACTGGGAACATGGTTCGTGCCTCTAGCATGTCCAATCCTTTAATAATCTTATATGTTTCAATAAGATACAGTCTCATCCTTCTAAATTCCAGTGTATACAAGCCCAGTCGCTCCATTCTATCAACATATGACAGTCCAGCCATCCCTGAAATTAACCTTGCGAACCTATGCTACACTCCCTCAATAGCAAGAATGTTCTTCCTCAAAGTTGGAGACCAAAACTGCACACAATACTCCAGGTGTGGGCCCACCAGGGTCCTGTACAAATTCAGAGCTTCGCTGATCATAATGCAGACCGATAACACTCTAAAATGTTACTTAGAAAAATTCCAGTCTTGCATTAACAATGTACGAACAATACCAATGCCTCAGCACCTAGAACAAGAAAGGGAAAGCAATTATTTTACAGTATGTCCTTTAATGATTTCCACTTAGTTACTGGCCATGAATATCTTGCAGACATTACAGACCAGAAGCTAACGTAGACCAGCCCTATCACACTCCAGTTACAAGTACAGGAGAGAAGCTGGAGTTGGTTCATCACCTCATTCCCGTCCCGCCCCCCACCCATCCAATAAATATTCACAATCTACAAAACTAATTTTGCATTCTTATGCCACAACAATTTATAATGCTCATCCGAGACAGAATTCTTTGCTTGCTGAGTGTCATTGTTGACCAGCCCAGTTTCATTGGCATAATCCAGCTATGGTGTATAGACTCTTCAAAATGCAGTATATCCATAGCACCTCTCTACTGCTGCGGTTGACAAAGAACTGATATGACTAGGGAACAGTGGTATCTTCATGTTACTCACATTTCTGTCATGGCCATTCATCACATTAGGGGTTTTGGGTATATTCTATTTTAGTGTATAACTCATCATATCCAAATATCCATGATCTTTGTGTATGTAATTTGCTCTCAAATTGCAAGCGTAACTGTATCAATTATGGAGGAAACTCTAGGCCAGTTGATACGATCAGATGGACAGAGTACAGTTCCAAAGGATTGGCCAGGCCTAAGTCTGATGGAGCTATATTCGTTACGGAGGGGTATGACTTTGCAAAGATGGTGTTTGTGGAAATAAGTAGATTCATAATATTTAAAACCATCAGGTAGTGTATATATAATTACTAGCTTAGACCACATATATGCAATAAATATTACAAATGCTGGAATTCTGAAATAATAATGGAGGAAATGTTCAGCAGGCCAGGAAACAACTGTGGAGAAAGAAACAGAATTAACTTTTCAGGTTGGTGAATTTACATCTGATGAAATGTCATCCACATGAACTGTTATCTCTGTTGCTCTCGCCACGTTTCCTGATCTGCTGAACATTTTCTGTATTTTTCTGTTTATATTTCAGATTTTCATCATATATAATTTAGTTTAATTTAGTTTATTATTGTCATGTGTACAAAGAAGAGTTTTTTTGTTGCGTGCTATCCAGTCAGGGAGGGAGAAGTTTGCTGCTTCAAAATTATTGTAAATATATCCTATGACTACTAAAAGCCTTATTCTTACATTGTGTATTGAAGTGGAACATCTTGTATGTGAATATGATAATGGGCATGTGCTTATGAAGCATAATGGATAAATTAAAAAACATTTTCTAAATTTCTGATAGCCGTGTTGCAGAAGAGCTGAGAGACTGTGTCCTATTACAGCTGTACAATTCAAATGTTCAAGCCATTCTAGGCATTGCTAAATAAATATGCAAAACACAAAGATTTTGAGGGCAGATGCTAGCACATTTGGAATTTCCACTGTGAAACTGGAAGTCTTGATTTTCCACGCAACTCTCTGCCTGGGGATTTCTGGTTTCTCTAGGAATGCCTTTTTTCTGGAGTCTAGCATCAGAATGCAAAGTTGCAAGTCATCACTATTTACTTTGAGTCTCCTGAATGCCAGGACCATTCAGAATGTTTGGATAGCTTTGGCAAGTTGACCTGGCAGCCAGAGATTCCTCAACAATTTTATGGATGGGGATTATTCTGAGCCTCAAGTGATGGGATTTTAATCATAATCATACTTTATTAGCCAAGTATGTTTTGCAATATACAAGGAATTTGATTTGGTATACAGTCATACCAATAAAAGCAACAAGACACACAAAATACATTTAAACATAAACATCCACCGCAGTGACTCCCACATTCCTCACTGTGATGGAAGGCAAAAATAAAGTTCAGCGTAAAAAAAAGAGTTATTTCTTCTCCCTCGTTCGGGGGCCTTGAGCCTTCCGTTGACGGGATGATCTTGGCTCTCGTAGCTGGCGGCGGGCCCTCCACGTCGGGGCGATCAAGCCGATCAGGGGGATCTCAGCTCCCCCACACCAGGCGATCAGATCCCGGGTTGGGGCTAGTCGAATCTTTTGCGACTTCGGAGCTTCCCAACATCAGTCTCTACCTGAGACGGCGTGCTCCTCGATGTTGAAATCCGCAGTTGGAGCATCGATCCAAGGCAAGATTTGCATCTCATAACCCAGGGCGATATTACTGGGAATTAAACTGCCTTCCTTCAGAAAGTTGCATTCAGGAAGTTGCATTCAGAAAGCACGAAGTGCTGGAGTAACTCAATGCGTCAGGCGGCATCCAGGGGGAACATGGATAGGTGATGTTTTGGGTCTGGACCTCCTTCAGACCCTCAGGAGATCTACCCAAGGTATGTGCAAACTATTTTTAAGTTCAGTGCCAGATATGGGTAGCCTTCTGCTGATGACAATTTAAAGTGTCATTAAAGGTATCTATTTTCATTGGTTTTCACTTTATTCTGCTAACTGCCATGGGACAAGCTTGAAATTGAAAAATATAGGGGAAGCTCATGATCTGGTACTACAATGTATTTTCTGAGACATTGAATTTGTGACCAAAGTAATGAAAGTCTTCATAATTATTATTCATGAATCACAGCCTTCATAATTATTAATGTAGAAATCATACAAAATTTCCAGCTTGAGATATACTACGAGTTGTCAATCATCACCATTTCTGGATCAATGTATCCCACTCTTCTGTTACCCTTACAGAACCTATAGGTCCACAATCTCCCAAGTTTTTTGAATTTACTGAATGTGCACATTCCATAGGAATGATACTTTAGAGATAATTAGGGCTGTTTCTTAACATTGTTAATGAGAATTAATTTAATAATTAAGAAATCATTGAATCATTGAATCCTGTAGTCACAAATAGATCCTTTATGCAGATAGCTATACGCTTTTTGGTCACATAAAAGAGCAGTGCCCTTATAGCAATATTGTATGCATCTAGCCTCCATCCCCACACCCCAATCAGAGAGAAAAACTCAAGGTTAGTTTACATCTCTCTGTTTGCTGTCCTTTAAAAAACACTTTGATCCTTCGACATCTAGTTAGCTTAGTTGACAATTGAGGTACGTGGGTATTGATGAATAGATACAGAGCACCACCCACTTATTTTAAGCACCATGTGATCCTTTTGAGCTTCTTTCCAGCACACAGATTCTGATTCTAATAAGGCAACAAATTAATAGTTGCAATCCGCAGCGGTAAGTAAATGAATCAATTAATAACAATTCCAACAGCATCTGCAAAGTTGCCATGTTTGCTTTGTAGCTGTCTATTTTTGCCTAAATAGGCACTGAATGCCCAGTTACAATGGATGTTAATTACGTGTTCCATTGTTGTACTCTGAGAAATAAAGTAAAGAGAAGAAAAATATTGAAGATTACGTCAGAAAGGACAACTGCATCTTAAATCTGTATATTTGACTTTAAGCTGCTGCGGTTTACACATTCGATCCTTCCAGTCATAAATCTCTTGTAGGCTAGTGGAGACGAGGCTTGATGCCTGAAGTTCCTTGTCAAATGTTGCAACAATGTGTACGGAGCATTTCCACAAGGAGCATTTTATCTTTATAGAAACATAGACATAGAAACATAGAAAATAGGTGCAGGAGTAGGCCATTCGGCACTTCGAGCCTGCACCGCCATTCAATATGATCATGGCTGATCATCCAACTCAGTATCCTGTACTTGCCTTCTCTCCATACCCCCTGATCCCTTTAGCCACAAGGGCCACATCTAACTCCCTCTTAAATATATAAAATTATGAATTCTGAATTAAGGGTACTGCTGTTAAGACAAATGTTTGAATTTTCTGCTGTAACTATATTCTCGGTATTCATAATTCTTATGATAAATATATAACATTAGTTGCTGATAGATAATTTAGTAGAATAATATTTATATAATAGTTACATAAAATGTAATACATTAAAATATAATTTTCATAATTATGAGGATAATTCTACTCCTATGTTTTATGAGCATATGGCATTATGATAAATGACCCATATTTTTCTTCTTATAATGCAAACTATTACAAATGTATTTTTCCATTATATCTGTGATGGAATGCTTTGTAATTCATGTTTGTCAAAACAGGAAGTACAGTTGCTTCCGCACAGTTCCAACTATCCCGTTTCAGTCCTGACCAATGCTGTCAGTGTGGTGTTTGCACGTTCTACCTGTGACAGCATTTGTTTCTCCTTGATGCCGTTGTTCGACTCCCACATCACAAAATTGTGCTGATTAATAGGCTAATTGGTTACTGAAAATTACTCTATAGTTTAAGTGACTGAGAAGTTGAAGGCTATGTGGGAGAGATGGGAAATAGGTACAGGTGCAGGATTGTAGGATTGAAGGGATTGCACTGAGGGCCAGCAGAGTGGCAGTGGGTTGAATGGCTCACTTCCAGGTCATAAAGGAATTTGATAAGATTCTTAAATGGCGAATGTTGATTGTAAATGGGTTTATTCCATTTTGAAAAGTAAAATCTTCCTCTCTGCATTAAAACGGCATAAGAACACATTGGGGTGCTCTACAAAGCTGCTAATAGCATTGTGATTGTTTCATATAACAAGGCAAGGCACCTGTGTGAATTCTAGGGTTAGTTAATTGAAATGGTGTTTTGCATGTACCTTGCAAACAAAAAGGACAATGGCGTTGTCTCGTGCTTACAGAAACTGTCTCAAGCTACCCAGGTGGGTAGAGGTCAATAAGGCTGCACCTGGCTGGATGAAGATGGGCTAAGCAAACACTTGGCGTGGCTCTGACATGGTGGAATTGTTAGTCAGGCAAACTAGTTTTAATTGTATGCCAGAAGAAGCTTCAAGAATAGATTTCAGCTGAACTAATAAGGCTTTTAAAAGTAAATCTTCAAATGGAACATCTTTTGTTGTCTTCCCTCTGAATACACTTCCTGTAGGTTTGAGAAATAACGCAGTGAGCTGATTACTTTAGCAACTGTTTATGGTCGATTGCAGGTTGCATGGAGTAAGTTATTTACTGTTCTTGGAATAGAGTGAGGCCCACAGATTTTTTTCTAGGGAGATTGATTATGTTACCTTACAATAAAATACCTCATTAAAGTTAATTAGCCAAAATCAATTACACTTTTCGAGGAGAATTTGAAGGACTATTTTAAACGGGGGTAAACTTACATAGATACATAGATCTATTAGGGGCGCTGCATGATGGCAGTATCACAAACAGTGTATTTTTGCCTTTTTAATTTTTTTTTAGTGTGTTTTAAAAGTATGTGTTAATGTTCCCTAGTTTGTTTTATGTGGGGGGTGGGGGAGGGGGCCGGGGGAAACTTAAAAAAAAATCTTTTACATTGCCAGAGATGCAATTGATTCACAACTCTCTGCGTGAAAAAGGTTTTTCCTCATCTCAGTTATAAATGGCCTACCCCTTTTTCTTAAACTATGGCCCCTGGTTCTTACAAAAGATGGACAAAGGCATTTACAGAAAGTTGTAATGTGGTTTGTAAAATATGGAAACAATGGGAAATCAAAGAAGTTTCTAGGAGGAGCTACAAATGGAACAGATGCTGTTCATTGACTTCAGTTCAGCCTTGAACACGATAGTCCCCACCTGACTTGCTGAGAAGCTGCTGGAATTGGGACTTAACACTCCCCTGTGTGCCTGGGCCTTGGAGTTTCTCACTGCCAGGCCCCAGGTAGTCAAGATGGGTGGAAACACATCAAAGACCTTCACCCTGAGCACAGGATCCCCCCCAGGGTTGTGTCCTCAGCCCCCTACTGTACTTCCTGTACACACATGACTGTGTGGCTAGGTTCAGCTCCAACTCTATAATCAAGTTTGCTGATGACACTGTGGTGGTGGGCCTGATCACCAAAAATAATGAGAAGGCCTACTGGGAAGAGGTGGCTGATCTGGCACTCTGGTGTCAGGACACCAGCCTCCTTTTGAATATCAAAAAAACTAAGGAGTTGATCGTGGACTTTAGGAGGGCACAACATCCCAGGACGTACACGCCACTGAAGATAAATGGGGATACTGTGGATAGGGTGAGCTGCTTTAAATGCCTGGGAGTCCACATCTCAGAGGATCTGACATGGACATCACACGCTGCCGCACTGGTAAGGCAAGACAGCTGAGGAAAATCAGAGTCTCTCTGAGGATCCTCCAGTGCTTCTACTCAGCGGCTGTAGAAAGCATCTTCTCCGGAAACATCACAATCTGGTTTGGGAACTGCTCTGCCCAGGACAAGAAGGCTCTGCAGAGAGTAGTGCGTTCAGCCGAACGCACGATGGGAACTACACTCGCCCCCCTGCAGGAACTATACATCAGAAGGTGCAGATCCAGAGCCAGCAACACTATGGGGGACCCCTTCCACCCCAGCAACAGACTGTTCTAGCCGCAGTCATGCTGTGAAAATAGAGAGGATGAGGAGTTTCTTCCCAGAGGCTATTAGGACTGTAAACTCCCATCTCACCGGGGACTAAATTACTGTACTAAACTACTGTTGTGTGGTGTCTTTTTAAAATTGCAGTTTTATCTCACAATATGTAATCACTGATTCTGTTTTGTAGTTTTTTTTTGTTTTTTTGCACAATCTGCAAGCATTGCCACTTTTCATTTCACTACACATCTCCTATGCGTATGTGACAAATAAACTTGACTTGACTTGCCTTGACTTGAACAGTGGAGTTGTGTCAATGGCCTGGAGTCGTGGAGTACTCATGGAAGGTAGGGTCAGAGTGGGGTTTGGACGCGTGACTAGCAATGTGGATTTTGTAAAGGTGAGTGGGATAAAGTGTTGAATAAATTCACAGTCAAAGAGCAGCGGAGTAAGGAGTGGGAACTGGAAAGTTGGGAGGCTGAAGTGATAGTAAGAAGGAAGAGGAAATGGTGGAAGTGAGGGAGAAACAGGAGAGTAGGAGTGGGACAGAGAGAGAGAGTAGGGTGGGACTCAGCTGGGGTTGGGGAGGGAATGAGGGGGAGAGAAGAATGATTGGGGAGAAAATATTGAGCAAAATCTTCACCAGACATTCAGAAAAAACTAACAATATAGATGCCTTTGGGGATCTTTTACATGAATAATGATATGAATAATGACAAATAATGATTGCAGCAATAGTATATATGAAACTTGATGATACAGAGAATGAGCTATTACCTCAGAATAAATGTAATGAGAGATTTAAGAAAGAAAAAAAGGCCTTTTGGGCCTTTTACAATACGTAGGAAGAATCTGACCCATAGTGATGAGGGAAAATTTCCTTCCTGTTTATCAAAGAACACCAATCAGTTTCGGTCAATCTCACTGCTGAGCGTCGAAGGGAATGTGTTGTTCAGCATTGTCTCCCGAAGATTCACTGAGTTTCTCCTCAAAAACAACTACATTGACCCCTCAGTGCGGAAGGGTGGGATTCCAGGAATTCCTGGCTGCTTGGAGCACACTGGAGTAGTCACGCAGCTCATTAGAGAAGCCCATGGAAACAGAGGCAACCTAGTTGTTCTGTGGTTGAACAACACCAATGCCTATGGGTCCATATGGCACAAACTGGTCAAGTCAAGTCAAGTTTATTTGGTTGAGTTGGTCAAGTAGGTTGAGCTTGCACTACACCGACTCCATGTTCCCAGCAAGGTCCTGATCCTGGATTATTACCATAATTTCAGGCTGAGGGTGACTTCTGGGTCAGATACATCAGACTGGCATCGGCTTGGAAAAGGAATAATAATGGGCTGCACCATTTCTGTTATTCTTTTTGTTCTTGCCATGAACATGGTGGCCAATCAGCCGAGGTGGAATGCAGAGATCCCCTAACCAAGTCTGGTGTACGACAGCCCACAATAAGAGCTTTTAGGGACGACCTTACCATCACCACAACATCGGTCCCAGGAAGTAGGTGGATCCTACAAGGTCTTGAGAAACTTATCACCTGGGCAAGGATGAGTTTCAAGCCAACAAAGTCAAGCTCCATGGTGCTGAAGAAGGGGAAGGTGACTGACAGATTCCACTTCTTACTATCCGGAACTGCCATTCCCTCCATCACTGAGCAACCTGTCAAGAGTTTGGGGAAGGTTTTTGACGCAACTCTGAAAGATTGTCGCCATTCAAAAGTCCATCAAAGACCTTGAAGCCTGGCTCACCAAAGTCGACAAGTCAGGTCTGCCAGGCAGATTCAAGGCCTGGATCTATCAGCATTCTATCCTGCCCCGAGTCCTGTGGCCTCTTGCTGGTTTGTGCTGTTCCATTGACCACAGTTGAGTCCTTCGAAAGGAAGATCAGCGGCTTTATCCGCAGCTGGCTTGGCCTTCCCCGCCAGGGGCGCAAATCCTGGGGGTACAGGGGCCCATGCTTTGAGAAGCTGGGGACAATTCCCCCCATGTTTTGCAATTCGGACTTTATCAGCCGCTTTCTAAGGGCTGAATCGGCCCATTCGCGGGGCCTTTCAGCGCCCATCGCAGCTTAAAATCAAACTGCTGCATCAAGGCGATCGAGGCTCCTGATGTTGAAGCCTCCGCCGGCCGATAAAAGACCCCATGAATGGGCCGATTCAAGCCCACGGCCGAAGCCTCGCATGCATCTCGCTCTCTCCTCCAGCCCAGTGCGCTGCTTGACTCGGGGGTGATTCGGTAAAGCGTGGAGTCGGCGCCCGTTGAGCAGAGGGAACCGGGACCGGGTCATCGCCAGGGATGCGGTTCTCTATCTGGAGGGCGGCGGGTCTGCTGCAGCTGCCGGCAGGTACACAGAGAGAAAGAGAGAGGCCACACGGCCCGCGCATCGCTCTGCCTCACGGCGCCAGGGACACGGGTTTAGATCCTGACTCCAGGCACTGTCTGTATGGAGTCTTTTTCTCCCAACTAGCGTCTTGTCTGATGTTGATCTCACCCTTGCTGCTGAACAGACCGAGCACCAGCACCGAGTGCTCGCTCCACCACCTCTCTCCCTTAAGTTTATTTTGACAGTGGGTCTTCACAGGGCCCACGGCTGAAGCCTCCGAAGCCTCGCATGTGTGTGTGAGTGTGCGCATGCGCGCGCGGTTGCCAAGAAATTGCGTCCACCAGGTCCCCCCCATGTTTTGACACTGATTTTCATGCCTGTTCCCTGCAGCCTCAACATTGCAGCACTGTATGGGACCAGTAACATCTTAGAGCTCCCATTCAGTGGCCTCACAGAAGAGTTTATGGTGGCGCGAACATGAGAAGCTCTGCAGTACAGGGACTCCAGGGACCAGAAGGTGCCATCGACTGGCATCGAGGTGAGAACAGGGAGGGAATGGAGGGCGGAGAAAGCAGTGAAGGTGGCAGAATCACGCCTAAGGCAAAAGGCATTGGTGGGATTCATGGCAACTGGAAGAGCGGGTTTGGGATACTTCCCTATGACACCAATTGGCAAGGCCCGGGGCAAGGAGAGACACCATCTAATCCAGGAAGAGGTCCGAGCAGGTGTGGAGGAACAACATGTGAGCAGGACAGTGGGGCTCAGGGAGCAGGGAGCATGGACAAAGTGGGAGAGCATACCGCAGCGCAGGATTACCTGGTCAAACATCATGCAGGCAGACTTCCAGCGCGTTTGGTTCCTTGTCCAAGCTGTCTACGATGCCTGACCAAGCCCAGCAAACCTCCACATCTGGGGGCAAAAGTGAGACACCTTCCTGCTCATTTTGCTCTGGAAGAGGATCATTAGAACATCTCCTCAGCAGCTGCCCAAAGTCCCTTGGGGAAGGTCGCTATCGGTGGCGCCATGACCAGGTGCTCAAGGTGGTTGCTAAGAGCATAGCCACTGCCATCGGTAACAGCAAACACCACCATGCCCCAAAGAAATCAATCACTTTTGTCAAAGCTGGAGAGAAGCCTCGACCACAACCAAAAACAAGGACGGGCCTCCTCTACACAGCCACTGACTGGCAGCTGCACGTCGATCTGGGCAAACAGCTGAAATTTCCACAGCACATCACAGCAACATCACTCCGGCCAGACATGACCATCACTTCCGAAGTGACAAAACAGCTGATCATTCTGGAGATGACAGTGCCCTTGGAAGAGTGTATTGAAGAGGCTAATGAGAGGAAACGCGCAAAGTTTCCTCTGACATTGACATTGTCACACTGACATTTTCAACCTGTCACTGGCCCAGGGTATCGTCCCTACTTGCCTCAAGACCTCAACCATTGTGCCAGTGCCCAAACAGTCAGCCTCAGGGAGTCTCAACGACTTCCGCCCAGTGGCACTCACCCCTGTCATCGCAAAGTGCTTTGAGCGGCTGATCTTGGCTCACCTCAAAGCCAGCCTCCCCCCCACACTGGACCCGCACCAGTTTGCCTACCGGACCAACAGGTCTACAGTGGATGCCATATCTGTGGCCCTACACTCTACCCTGACCTATGTATCAGTTTTAATTCATCCACAATCCACACATTGTTAACCAGTATTTTTTTTAACTTTTATTGTATGCCAATTTTGTATTTTTATTTTTACTTCTACTATCTTGCACTATGACTATGACTATGACCAGATGCTAAACTGCATTTCGTTGTACCTATACTTGTATTTGTGCAATGACAATAAAGTTGAATTGAATTGAATTGAAATTACCAGGTGGAGATGTGCCAAGACAGCGGCTGGAACACATACTATGAGCCCATAGAGGTGGGCTGTAGAGGCTTTGCAGGACGTTCACTCTGCAAAGTCCTCAACCAGTTGGGCATTACGGGGCTGGCAAAGAAGAGGGCCATTCAATCCGCAAGCGAAGCCGCAGAGAAAGCCACTAGGTGGTTTTGGATTAAGAGGGTTGATCCGCGCGCGGGTGGTTGCTGCTGGGACGCAAGTCGGGGCTTGATCAACCCCGGCTGGGCCGCCTGGACGAGGGTGTCTGATGTTGTGAGACCCGAAACACCCGATGACCCCAGATCACATCACTGAGGATACGTCCCAGTGCATCTAGAAGATGTGTCTTTCACACAGATGTTCTCAACAATATCTGAAAATATAAAAACAGCAGATGATGGAAATCTTAAATAAAACAGAAAATACTAGAATGGAATTGGCTGCTCTGGCAGATTAGATTGCATGGGATCCAGTGAGAGCGAGCTGACTGGATAGCTAATTGGCTTGATGGGAGGAAGCAGAGGGTGATGGTGGAAGGTTGTTTTTTGAAATGTAGGCCTGTGACTAGTGGTGTGCCTCAGGGATTGGTGCCGGGCCCATTACTATTTGTAGCTTGTATCAACAATGAGAACGTAGAAGGCATGATTAATACATTTGGAGATTCTACTAAAGTGGGTGGTATTGTCGATAGTAGAGATGGTTATGAAAAATTGCAGCAGGATCTTGAACAGTTGGGCAAGTGGGCTGAGGAATGGTTATTGGAGTTTAATGCAGAAAAGTGTGCGGTTTTTCATTTTGGGAAGTCAAACCAGGGCAAGATCTTCACAGTGAATGGCAGGGCCCTGGGGAATGTTATGGAGCTGATGGATCTAGGAGTGCAGGTACATAGTTCCTTGAAAGTGGCAGGATAGGGTGTTCATGAAGGCTTTTGATACATTGCTTTCATCAGTCTGGATATTGAATATAGGAGGTTACACAGAAAAGCTGGAGAAACTCAGCGGGTGCAGCAGCATCTATGGAGCGAAGGAAATAGGCAACGTTTCGGGCCGAAACCCTTCTTCAGTCTGAAGAAGGGTTTCGGCCCGAAACGTTGCCTATTTCCTTCGCTCCATAGATGCTGCTGCACCTGCTGAGTTTCTCCAGCTTTTCTGTGTAACCTTCGATTCTCCAACATCTGCAGTTCCCTCTTAAATATTGAATATAGGAGTTGGGGTGTTATGTTAGAGTTGAGCAAGGCGTTGGTGAGGCCTTGAAGTATTGTGTTCAGCTGCTATAGGATGGATGTTGTTAAGCTGAAAACAGTGTAAATAAGTTTTACAAGGTTGTAGTCAGAACTTGAGAGCTATAGAGAGAGGTTTGGCAGGCTAGGACTTTATTCCTTGGAGCACAGGTTGATGAGAGGTGACCCAGCATTAGTCATTAGTCCGATGTATAAGATCATAGGGAAATAGATAGGGCAAATTAACAGAGTTTTTACCCAGACCGGGGCATCAAGAACCACGGCTATTGGTTTAAGATGAGAGGGGAAAGGTTTAATAGGAGCTTGAGGGGCAGCTTTTTCACACAGAGCATGGTGGGTATGTAGAATGAGCTGCCACAGGAGTTCATTGAGGCAGGTACTATAATAACATTTAAAAGACATTTTGGCAGGTACAAGGATGGGAAAGGCCTAATGCGGGAATGTGAAACTAATACAGATGAGGTTTCTTAATTGGCAAAGACAAGTTGGACCGTAGGGCCTATTTCCATGATGTATAACTCTAAACACTCAGAACATCAAGCAGCATCTGTGCAAAGAAAAACGGAGTAAGTGTTTCGGATTGAAGACCCTTTGCCAGAATGAAAGAATTTGTCTTTGACCTGAAATGTTAACCGTCTTTCTCTTTGCACAGATGCTGCTGACCTGCAGAGTTGTTTTTTTCTGATTTTATTACCATTCTCACATATAAGCTATAAATATAAATGTGTCGGAATGGAAAATGTCATGTTAGTATCATTTTAAAGTCATAACTAAGGTATGTTATGCAGAGGAGAAGAAAATGTACTTTGTGTCCAGCTATGTAAACCTCAGCTAAAGTTGCATGGCCCTGATACTGGGCACCTGAAGCGGTGAACATACTTTTTTTTAGCGCAAGTATCATTAACCCAATAGTTTGTCACAGACATTGAGAATTTATTTCTGGCAGTGTGAGGAACTTTTAGGTGAAAAAGGTGAAGTTGGCTTGGAGAGACTGCGAAGAGAAAACAACCTAGACGTTCTGTCATAAAACATAATGTTACACTGCATCTTAGAATTCCATTGGAGGTAGTATGTTAGCGTGGATAGAGTATTGGCTAACTAACAAAAAGCAGGCTCTGGCTAAGTGGCAAGTTGTAATCAGTGAGATGTCACAAGGATCAGTGACAGTGCCTCAACTACCTATAAACTGTACAGAATAATAATAATAATAAATTTTATTTTCGGGCGCCTTTCAAATCTCAAGGTCACCTTACAAAGATTAAACAGAAGAGAAAAAAAACATTTTGTCAGAAAAAAAAAAATAATAAGGACATCATCAATACACAAATTAAAGATAGAAATCGCTCCAAAAATGCAAAAATCAAAAAATCAAAAAAACACGATGTGAAGAGAGAGCAGCAGCAGCTAAAGCGCGCCAGCGTCCACTCTCTCTTCCGACAGAAGTATTACAGAAGTCTTGGGGGCTTGTACTGACTGGATGGCATGTGACAAAAAAGCTTTTCACAGCACATTGGTATGTGTGACCATAATCTAAACTAAACAAAACCACTTTTAATTGATCATAGGCCAGCAATCACCATGAGTCAGTGAACATGTTAGGTTTTTGTAAGGAGACTGAGAATTCTTGTGCAGCATTTCCCCCGATCTCTTGGTAATCTCTTGCATGATGAGTAGGGGCTGAAGTGAAATTAAGTGTGTGGGTACAGATTTCTAGAGGACCTGTCTCGTTGAATACCTATTCTCTCGTACACTTTGGAGATTAAATAAATAAATCATGTTTTGCCTTCAAGCATGCGCATTGCTGCTAGAAAATAAAGGTGAACAACTGGACCTAGCTGTACAGCACAACATGCCTTTAGAAGAATAAAGGAACATTACATATCTTGGAAGCTAAACCGAAGGAAGATATCAATGATAAAATGCATAAAAAATGAAACATAATTTAAAACTTCAGCATGCCTTTTCAAACAATTTCCTTATTGTCAGTAATTTAAATGATATTTTCCATTTATTTTTTTGTAATTTAACAGATTCCCCGCATTGTTTGTTCAATCTCGCTCTATTGTATAAACATTGAATTCAGTGATGAAACCAAATGCATCTTACAAACTTTATTAACCACGCCACGCATTTGTTTTTCAAATGATTTATTGAAATATGATTATTTGGCGATGAGCTCTGTATGTTAATACAAAGATAAAGAGAACACAGGTCAGTGTGCAAGGTATTGAAGGTTAGCTTTTGCCACAATTTGCAATCAACTGGAAGATATCACAAACCTCAACTAATTTTTCTGTCGGGTTATTAGTAATAATTTTCAAGATTGCTGTGCATTACATTTTTCAGCATGGCTCCTCCATTAGCACTTTACCCATTCATGTGCTATTTCACCTATTCTGCCACTAATTGTTTCTGTGAATATATAAATAGAAAACAAAATGTTGAATGAAAGGAAATTGTAGTGCAGGAAGGGATGTCTTGTTGCATGACTTATCTCCAAGGATGCCCACAGTCACTTAATAACTTGTTTTTGCGCTTACTTGTTGGGCATTATTACATGGCAGAGGGGGGGTTGAGAGGATAAAATAGATCAGCCTTGATCAAATCTTAATTCTGCTCCCATGACTTTTGATTTTATGATCTAATAACATCCGGTAGGCGGCGCGGCTCTGGCCAGCAGCGGCCTCTGCAGTCTGTCCGCGTTTTTATTATTTTCTGTCTGTGTTTTAATGTAGTTTTTTGTTATTTTTTTGTTGGGGTGTGTGTGTGGGGGGGGGGGGGGGGGGGGAAACTTTTTAAATCTCTCCCTGCACTGGAGACCCGACCTTTTTCTCGTCGGGTTTCCGTTGTCGTTGGGGCCGCAACGAGGAGCGGCCTCCAACAGGAAGAAGCCGGGGACTCTGGTGCTACTCACCGTCGCCGTCGCGGGGCTGGCCGAGTCCGGAGCGGTTGGAGCGGTGGAGGAGCGCTGCTGCTGCGGGTCTGCGGACAGAGGCGCCGGGAGCCCGCGGATCCCTGGAGAGAGACCGCTTTTCGGGGCTCCTGCAACGGCGAATTCTCCCGCCCGTGTTGCGGGGTTGAAGAGCTCCTGGAGCGGGGCCTCACTACACCGCCCCGCGCGGCTGGAATGGCCGCGGGACTTTGCGAGCGCACACCGGGGGCTCCAACACCAAGACCCGGTGTGCGACCTCGCACCACCCGGCGTGGCTTCAATGGCCGCGGGACAATCGCCATCGCCAGCCGGGGGCTTTGACTTTGACTCTGACATCGGGGGGGGGGGGAGTGCAGTGGAGAGATAAGTTTTTTTTGGCCTTCCATCACAGCTATGTGATGGATGTTTATGTAAAATGTAATTATGTTGTGTCTGGGTCTATTTGTGTGTAATGTATGGCTGCAGAAACGGCATTTCGTTTGGACCTCTAGGGGTCCAAATGACAATTAAATTGACTCTTGACTCTTGACTCTTGACTCTTAATACCAATACTGACACCAATATAATTCTGCTATATCAAACATAACAGCATATAATTCTTCATATAATTATATCTATATTACTAAAAGTCTGATCTTGACCACTTCCTGTTGTTCTGTATATTGACTTTAGAAAGAACGCTGCCACTTATAGCTGTGATTATTGGCCATCTTACTCCCCCTCCGGAGTCCTCCTCCGCTGTGCAGGACAAGAGGATTTTTTCCATCGATGAAAAATAAAAGAGTGATTAGTGTTTAAAAAATGTTGAGATTCTCTCTCCTGAAGTCCATACCCCTTCCGGAGGGACTATAAAACCCGGAAGTGTTGGGTGCCTCAGTCAATCTCTGCAAGATGGGAGGAGCGAAAGGGTCACGTCTCTCAGTCTGAGCTGTGAATAACACTGAACACAGGTGCACTAAACTGTGAGTGTGGTTTTACTGACCTTGAGTGCCCTTAATGTGGTTTGAAAATGAAAATGTGGTTGGTTTGAAATAAAGCACAGCAAATGGTTGGTGGTAGTTGGTTTGAAATAAAGCACAACAAATGGTTGGTGGTGGTTGGTGGTGGTTGGTTTGAAATAAAGCACAGCAAATGGTTGGTGGTGGTTGGTTTGAAATAAAGCACAGCAAATGGTTGGTGGTGGTTGGTTTGAAATGGCAAATGATTAAAAGTCTAAACTTGCCAACTTCCTGTTTGCAATGTATATTGATTTTAGATAAAACGCTACCACTTACGGCTGTGATTTTTGCCATCTTACTCAGTCCCCCTCCGCAGAGCATTCATCCCATCAATGAAAAATAAAAGTGTTATTAATGTTATTAGTGTTATTTTATTAAAAATGTTATTTTAAAAATGTTAAGAATCTCTCTCCTGTCAATCACGCCATGAAAGCCATGCCCCTTCCGGTGGGAGGGATTATTAAACCCGGAAGTGTGGGTGTGGCTCAGGCTCTGCAAGATGGGGAGGGAGAGGTCACGATTGTCTGAGCTGTGAATCAACTAAACACACTGAATGTCTACTGAACTGTGAGTGTAGTGTTTATGTGGTGTATTGTGTTGTTTTGTGTGGTTTTATAATAATAATAATAATAAATTTTATTTGCGGGCGCCTTTCAAAGTCTCAAGGACACCTTACAGAGATTAACAAGAGAGAAAAAACATATAGTCGGAGTAAAATAAATAATATGACATCACCAGTACACAAATTAAAGACAGAAATCGCTCCAAAGACGAAAAATCAAAAACACAATGTGAAGAGAGAGCAGCGGCAGCTAAAGCGCGCCAGCGTCCACTCTCCCTTCCGACAGCCATCTTGGACACAGACTAACATATTAACTTACACACAAAAAATATCATCCCCCCACAATGATTGCCACTGTGGGGGAAGGCACAATGTCCAGTCCCCATCTCCAGTTCTGCCAAAGTCAGGCCTATTGAGGCCACCGCTATACTCTATGGAGGCCCGATGTTCCTGGCCGTTCTGGCCGGGTGGTGTTGCCCCGGCGTCGGGAGAGTCCTTTCAGCGGCTGGGCCACCTGGAACGGCCGCTTCGTAACTGGGGACCGCGGCTCCCAAAGCCGGCAAGGCCGCACCGGTTTGGAGCTCCCAGGCTCCCGATGTTAGAGTCGGCGCAGCCCGCTCCGCTCCGCAGACCCGCAGCCCGGAGGTGTTGAACACGGCGGTCACGGTGTTATGGTGGTTTTACAGTGGTTTCACCCTGCTTGAAGTGGTATGAAACTGCATTTGAATTTGTTGGCCTTGCACCCGGCTTGAAGTGGTCGGAAACTGCACCTGAATTTGGTGGCCTTGCACCCTGCTTGAAATGGTATGAAACTACACTTGAATTTGGTTGGCTTGCACCCTGCTTGAAGTGGTATGAAACTGCACTTGAATTAGGTGGCCTTGCACCCTGCTTGATGTGGCATGAAACTGAACGGATTTGGTGGCCTTGCACCTGCTTGAATGGCATGAAACTGCACTTGAATTTGGTGGCCTTGCACCCTGCTTGAAGTGGTAGGAAACTGCACTTGAATTTGATGGCCTTGCACCCTGCTTGAAGTGGTAAGAAACTGTACTTGAATTTGGCGGCATTGAACGCTGCTTGAAATGGTAGGAAACTGCATTTGAATTTGGTGGCCTTGCACCCTGCTTGAAATGGAATTTCAAGGAATAGCTGTGAGTCAACTGCCAGCCTACCAGCCGTGAGAGAGCTGCCACCACATTAGGCTTGAGTAACTGAGTGCCACCCCAAGAATCCATTTGGCCCACAATGTCCATACTAGCCCTCTGGAAACCAGTCCCTTCAGCCCACAACACCAATACTAGCGCTCCAGAAAGTGCCCCCCCCCCCTCCACTGGCCACCAATATTGGAATTGGTGGAGAGGTGGAATATTGCGTTGGGGGACCAGCCCTCCTGTGTGAACATGGGACCCAACTGGTCCCACTTAGTCTAGTAATGCATATAATTTGCGTCTTGTTTTCTTCTTTCATGATTTATTGAAATTTAAAATGTTTACAGTGAACCTTCGTTTTTATGGACCTCGTTATAATGGATTCTAGTTATAGCGAATGAACCTACTAAAGTTCACCATCAGGCCGGGTGGCCGATGCCAATCCAGCCCACACCGTCTTCCTGGCCACTTCCACAGCCGTACCTGCTGACGTTGCCGCTACCGCCTGTATTGCTGTATCGAGATCTTGTAGCTTTATAGCTTTGAACAAGTAAGGGTTTGGTTTAATGATTCAGCTGAAAAAAGGTACCTTCTTCAGTGTAGTTCTTGCTCAGCCCAAATGTTATTGTTGGGTCCCTACACATGAAATGCCATGTATTACACTTGGTTATAGCGGACGGTCAGCATCAATAGACACATTCCTCCCCTATGTAGGAAGGAACTGCAGATGATGGTTTAAACCGAAGATAGACACAAAAAGCTGGAACAGCTGGAAATACTCAGTGGGCCAGTCAGCATCTCTGGAGAGAAGGAATGGATGACGTTTCGGGTCGAGTCCCTTCTTCAGACCCTTCTTCCTCCCCTATAGTCTATTATAATGAGGGTTTACGGTATATCTTTCGAGTTTAGAGATACAGCATGGAAACAGGTCCTTCAGCTCACTGAGTCGCGTCGACCAGTGATCACCCTACACACTAGCGCAATCCTACACACTAGGGACAATGAACGCAGGGAAATGTACAAACTCCACAGAGACAGTACTCATAGTCAGGATCGAAACAAGGTCTCTAGCCCTGTAAGGCAGCAACTCTCCCACTGCGTCACTGTGCCGCCCTGCTATTGTAATTTATGATGACGTTCAAAATTTATCCCTGGTTTTGTTTCAAAAAGCTATTTCTGTTTACTTCTGCACAGTTCACCAGACTAATGGTGGCTAAGCAGAACAGAACATAGCAGCATCATTTTAAATGAGTGCACTTACCGAAATTAAAGGGCAGAAGGGTGATTTATTCAACATTAGACGGGACAAAAACATGGATGGTGAATTTAAGCAAATAGGACTGGAAATACTCAATGTTATGGAAGTGAAGCAGGCAATGATTGTTATTGAGAGGGGGCGAGGACAGCAGGTGAAATTGGTGAGTTTGTGATCAGTCTGATGCAGCAAAGTCAATGGTTAAGGAGAGGCTAAGGATGTATCCTTGGGGAACTGGAGGTGATGGTGTGGGTTGGGCATTAAATCACAAATGTATATTATATGATTACAATTGGAAAGTTAACAGTGAAGCCAAGTAAAGACAATCCCATAGAACCTGAGGAGCAGAGGTTTGAAGAGCATTATTTCCAAAATTCATTGCTGTAAGTTTACTTTTACCCTTTGTTTCTTTTTCGCTTTCCTTCCGTTCTCACATGTCCCCATAACGTCTCTAATGCTTAAAGTAAATAAAACCTGTAATTTGAATCTGAACCAGCATGCAAATTGTAGAGGCGCAATCTCACACCTGACTGAGTCAAGTTCAAATTTTAACTGTTACCATAAAAATATATGTTTTAAGGAATGACATTCTTTTACCTTTGAATTATAGTTTGAGAAGATTTGATTAAATGCTCACTTTAATTCAATTTTTAAACAGTATGAGCCCACAAATAAAAGTATGCTTTGTTTTATCACAAGGCTCAATTTTCATTGAAAATACACACATAAGTAAAATAATAGAATTACTTTAATGCTCACGTAATGTGACCCACAGTATGGATGCTGCATATGATCTCAGCCATCCTCTATAGTTGATGTCTTTATAGGCAACAGCACCACCATGTGTTGAGATGTTGTATTGCTCCATGACCCAGGTTCAGCTTTTCTACTGCAAGTGAACTGAAATGCAGGAATTGAAATATAACCTAAATGAAAGAAAAAATATAAAGAGAAACAGGTAAAACTCATTGATGTCATCCTTAGTTTTAAATATAGTTTGGACATCCTATCAGAGCAAGATGGCTCTGGAGTGCTGGCCGCAGCTGATAAACTTACATCTTTTACAATTGTTGTGCTCTTTTAAATCACAATTATAGGACTATCAGAATTACAAACAAAAATGATCTTAAATCTATTTTCCGGTCTGCCAATATTCGGTCCACCAGGAACGACCAACCTCCTGACGCTACTCCTGGATTAGAAAAAACCCGACCAGCAAGGCCTAGACTGCAACGCCCATGGACTTGTTGCAGTTCGCATACCGTCCGAACAGATCCACGGACGATGCGGTCTCCCAGGTCTTGCACACCGCTCTCTCCCATCTGGACAGCCAGAAGGGGGGCTACGTGAGGATGCTGTTCATAGACTACAGTTCAGCCTTCAACACGATAGTCCCCACCAGACTGGCCGGGAAGCTAATGGAATTGGGACTCAACTCCTCCCTGTGTGCCTGGGTCCTGGACTTTCTCACCGCCAGGCCCCAGGTAGTCAAGATGGGAGGGAATACATCAAAGTCCCTCACCCTGAGCACAGGATCGCCCCAGGGTTGTGTCCTCAGCACCCTATTGTACTCCCTGTACACACATGACTGTGTGGCTAGGTTCAGCTCCAACTCAATAATTAAGTTTGCTGATGACACTGTGGTGGTGGGCCTGATCTCAGACAACGATGAGAAAGCCTATCGGGAGGAGGTGGCTGATCTAGCACTCTGGTGCCAGGATAACAGCCTCCTCTTGAACATCAAAGAAATGAAGGAGCTGATCATGGACTTTAGGAGGGCACATCATCCGAGGACGTACACTCCATTGAGGATAAATGGGGATCCTGTGGATAGGGTGAACTGTTTTAAATATCTGGGAGTCCACATCTCCGAGGATATGACATGGGCATCACACGCCTCAGCACTCGTGAGTAAGGCAAGGTAGCGCCTTTACCACCTCAGGCAATTGAGGAAATTCAGAGTGTCTCCGAGGATCCTCCAGTGCTTCTACGCAGCGGCGGTGGGAAGCATCTTGTCCGGGAACATTACCATCTGGTTTGGGAATTGCTCTGCCAAGGACAAGAAGGCTCTGCAGAGAGTAGTGCGTTCGGCTGAACGCACTATGGGAACTTCACTTGCCCCCCTGCAGGAACTATACATCAGGAGGTGCAACTCCAGAGCCAACAATATCATGAGCACCCCTTCCACCCCTGCAACGGACTGTTCCAGCTGCTACGGTCAGGCAAACGCCTCCGTTGCCATGCAGTGAGAACAGAGAGGTTGAGAAGGAGTTTCTTCGGACTGTAAACGCCTATCTCACCAGGGACAAACTCTACTGAACATTTTTCCTTCCATTATTTATTATGTAAAGGTATATGTGTGTTCTGATTGTGTTTATAGTTTGTTTGGTTGTTTGGTTATTTGTCTTTTTGCACAAAAGTCCGCGAGCATTGCCACTTTCATTTCACTGCACATCTCGTATGTGTATGTGACAAATAAACATGACTTGACTTGACTTGACTTGACTTGACTTCTTGTGGCCAACACACTGGTGGAGCTGCTGCCACACAGCGCCAGAGATGGGTTCGATCCTGACCTTGGATGCTTCTATGTGAAATTTGCACATTCTCTTTGTGGGTGCAAGGCCTTCCTCTGGGTGCTCCAGATACCTCCCACATATCGAGGACATGTGGGTTGTAGGTTAATTGGGCGCCTGGGAATCACTCCTAATCTGTAGGTAGTTGATGAGAAAGTAGGATAACATGAAATTCATATAAATGGGTGATCACTGCTGGTGTGGGCCAAAGGGCCTGTTTCCATACTATATCTTTCATTAATCAAAATATGGCATGCAGCTTACTGACCTGGCCATATAAATTGCCTATTTTAAGTAACAGTCCTGATGACCAGACCACTAGACCTGATCAGAGGCCCTGACCTCCCGGAGCATCTCAGAGAGCATGAACTGACAGGACCTGACTACCGATGCTGGAACCTCAGTCATCGCCTAAAGGAGAAACCACCAACCTACTGAAGGCTCATCCTGGACAAGCACACTGATGGGTGGGAGCAGCCAAACTCACGACCTGACCCGAAGTCCCGACTGAACAATGCTCTCAACCTCATGGAGCACTTGACACCATGGCCCAGTATCGGACAATAATCAGGCTAAGGGCCCTACCCTCCAGAGTGCCTGGTGTTACCAGCCGACTCCTGGACCCCAGTGGACGCATCTACCTGCCTCCTGGAACAGACAACTCCCCACAGTGACTACCGGCCCGGTCCAGAAGCAGCCCTTTACCCAAGAAGCACGGGAGATGCATTGGACTGCAGGTGAAACTTAAACAATGCAGTTTCAAGATGTCCCTCGCTGGCAAACATCCAAGTTATTGAAAACAAGGTGAATGAATGTAATCTTGACTCACCTTGACTAACAGAGAATGCTGTGTGCTCTGTTTTACAGAGACATGACTCACACCAATTGTGCCATACAGCCTGAGGGCATCTCAACTTTCAACTTTCTATGTTAAAGAGGGAACTGCAGATGCTGGAGAATCGAAGGTTACACAGAAAAGCTGGAGAAACTCAGCGGGTGCAGCAGCATCTATGGAGCGAAGGAAATAGGCAACGTTTCGGGCCGAAACCCTTCTTCAGTCTGAAGAAGGGTTTCGGCCCGAAACGTTGCCTATTTCCTTCGCTCCATAGATGCTGCTGCACCCGCTGAGTTTCTCCAGCTTTTCTGTGTAACCTTCAACTTTCTATACTGGATCCTCACACTTCAGTTTCTGCTTCTATGCAGGGAGTAGGAGCACAGGCTGATGGTCAGATGTTTCAATATGGGTGAGGGATGGAGTGGTAGGTGCCTTTGATGGTTATGTAGCAGTGGTTGATGGTGTCTCACCATCAGGTGGCACATGAGATGTGTTGATAGTACTTGTAGCACAGTAATGAAATTGGATTGGTTGCAGTGCCCAGCTATGATGGCATTGTTGAACAAGGCTTAGGTTTTGGTTTATTACTGTCATGTATACAAGTGAAAAGCTTTGTTTTAGAAGTTATCCAAAAAGATCAGGCATAAATATAATCGTTAAACTTGTACAATAGATTGAGCAAAGGAGAAGATACAGAGTGCAGAATTTCTTTCTCAGCAATGTAGCACATTATTGCACATCAGTTCCATAGGCAAAGTCCAATGTCCTCAATGGGGTAGAGGTGAATCAGACCGTACAACTTATTGAAAGACTGTTCACAAGATTGATAATAGAGAGGAAGAAGCTATTTCTGAGTCTGATGGTGTGCACTTTCAAATTCTCACCTTCTGCCGGATGGGAGCAGGGAGATGAAATAACTGTGGTGGGATAAGTCTTTGATGTCATTGGCTGCGTTTCCAGAAGATTTGTCTAGCATGATATCCCCTTCATAAATCCCTGCTGAATTTGACCAATCCTGTCACTACTTTCCAAATGCACTGCTATTAAATCTTTAATGTTTAAGAAAGAACTGCAGATGCGGGAAAAATCGAAGGTAGACAGAAATGCTGGAGAAACTCAGTGGGTGAGGCAGCATCTATGGAGCGAAGGAATAGGTGACGTTTCGGGTCGAGACCCTTCTTCAGACTGATGTGCAGGTGGGGGGGACGGGAAGAAGAAAGGATGAGGCGGAGACAGTAGGCTGTGGGAGAGCTGGGAAGGGGAGGGGAAGGAGGGAGAAAGCAAGGACTACCTGAAATTGGAGGTCAATGTTCATACCGCTGGGGTGTAATCTACCCAAGCAAAATATGAGGTGCTGCTCCTCCAATTTATGGTGGGACTCACTCTGGCCATGGAGGAGGCCCAGGACAGAAAGGTCAGGTTCGGAAATGGGAGGGGGAGTTGAAATGCTGAGACACCAGGAGATCAGGTTGGTTAATGCGAACTGAGCGGAGGTGTTGGGTGAAGCGATCGCTAAGCCTGCGCTTGGTCTCACTGATGTAGAGCAGTTGACACCTAGAACAGCGGATGCAATAGATGAGGCTGGAGGAGATGCTGGTGAACTTCTGCCTCACCTGGAAAGACTGCTTTGGTCCTTGGATGGAGTCGAGAGGGGAGGTAAAGCGACAAGTGTAGGCATTGCCTGCGGGTGGTTTGGGTGTGAAGGGACGAATTGACCAGGGAGTTACAGAAGGAGCAGTCTCAGGGGAGGAGATGGGAAGATGTGGCCAATGGTGGGAGGTTGGAGGTGGCAAAAATGTTGTAGAATTATCTGGAGTATGTGATGGCTGGGAGGGTGGAAGGTGAGGACAAGGGGGACTCTGTCCTTGTTATGAGTGGGGGGATGGGGAGTAAGAACGGAGCTATGGGATATAGAGGAGACCCCGGTGAGAGCCTCATCTATAGTCGAAGGGGAACCCCCGTTCCCTAAAGAATGAGGACATCTCCGATGCCCTGGTTTGGAACACCTCACCCTGGGTGCAGATGCAGCGTAGGCAGAGGAATTGGGAGTTGGGGATAGAGCCCTTACAGGAAGCAGGGTGGGAAGAAGTGTAGCCTAGATAGCCATGGGAGTCAGTGGGTTTGTAGTAGATTACATCTTCCCCACGACTGATGTCAGGCTAATTGGTCTACAGTTCCCTGTTTTCTCTCTCATCTCCTTTCTTAAAATGTGGGGTTACATTAGCTGTCCTCCAGTCCACAGGAACTGATCCAGAGTCTATGGAACATTGAAAAATGATCACCAATGAATCCACAATTTCTATCACCACCTCCTTGAATACTCTGGGATGCAGACCATCAGGCCCTGGGTATTTATCTGCCTTCTTGTATTACCTGCCTCAACTACTTCCTCCAGCAGTATTTTTCTATACATCTAAAACCCTTTGTGTAAAAAACATTGCCCCTTAAGTTCCTATTAAGTCTGTCCCCCATAACCTTAAAGCTATGCCCGATGTTTCTTAATTCCCATACTCTGGGTGAAAGACTCTGTGCATTTACCTAATTATTCCTCTTATGCTCTTGTACACCTCTATTAGTTCACTCCCCATCCTCCTGCGCTCCAAGAAATAAGTAGGTATGTTACAATACTTACCTTCAGCGGCGCTGCAGTTCTGCCACTGGCCGTGTGCGCGACTTTGGCACCTTTGAGATGGGGGGGGGGGCAAGACTAAAATGCCGTTTTCTCCTGCCTGTCCAAGATATATTTTCTCGGGCTGCTAGCTGATGCTGAAAAATTGTTCCGACTTGCGTTGTCGGAAGTTTAAAAAAAAAATTGCAGGACAATTTAATCACTGGAGTAAAATAAAAATGCGACTTCTAACGCCATCAATACCGACAACGGGACGGATCTCACATAGGCGACAAAACATAAGGTAAGTCATCTATTTTACATATAAACATGCTTCTTAGGATAACTTTAATCAAAATTTCATTGGCGAAAATGTAAATATACGAACCAGCAATGTTTTTCATGCTGATATGGGGTTCAAATTCACCGCAAACCGCAAAGTTCCAATCGCTCGCGTTCCACAAAAAACCACTCGTAAGATGAATAAAATGGCCATTAATTTACGGGAATTAAACATTAAATTCCTTCCATTTGGCCTATAAATTCATGACAATGAGATGTAAAAATCATTTTGTATTATAAATTCTTGTGTGAATGTTATTTGGACACTTAGGCTATATAAAAATGTTAATCTTTTCTTAAGAAATGGATAGATGTTTAGATCAAGTAATTGAATTTTGTAATTAGCTACAAGTAGGTAACTAACTAATTAAATGCTTTAATTTCAGGTCATCCAAGTAAGATTGTTTCATAATTGTTTCATATTTGTTTCAGAATGCTTCAATCTATACTAACTGAAAAATTATTTCTGTTCTCTTAATTTTAAAGAAATGTATGGGCTTTTGACTGTCCTCGATCCCAGCTTTTGTGTTAAGTCAATGGAAAAGCAATAGGGAACAAGATGCTAATTTCTGAGTATGAAAATGGCCATAACTTTTTTAAATACTGAAGATATGAAAGTGAATTAAATGTCAAATTAAACTTCTTTTTATGCTTTATCTGATGGGATAAATTGTAGACTTGATGCTTAAAATTTCAAAATTTTGTAACATTGTTAAAATAAGGTCCTAGCCTGCCCAACCTCTCCCTACAACTCAGTCCCTGAAGCCCTGGCAACCTACTCAGACATCATCAGGTGGCGCCACAAGTGGCAGCCTCGCCAGCAGCGTGTTCGTCCTTTCAACTTTTTTTTGTTTTTTACTATGTCTTAATGTATTGTTTAGTTTGGGGATGTGGTGGGGGGAAATAGGAGGAAACCATTTTCAATCACTTACCTCGACGGAGATGCGACTTTTCTCTTTGTTGCAACTTCGCTCCCATCGTGACTGAACAACTGGATTAGAGTGGCCTTTCTCGGAGACCCAGAGCTTCAGCAGCAGGCGCGACTTGGTCTTTAACATCACGAAGCGGGGCGATCCATTGCCGGGGATCACCAGAAGAAGTTCTCCGAACGCTGGCCTGCGGACCATACCATCGTGAAGCCTCAGTCTGCGGAGCTTCTAGAATGTTGATTCCACTGTGGTGGTTGTTCATGTTAACTCTATCATGTATTGTGTACTTTTTGATTGTATGGCTGCATGGAAACTCAAATTTCACGGTACCCTAATTGGTGCATGTGACAATAAATGTGAACTTGAACTTGATAAATCTTCTTTCTTTCTTTTAAAATCTTTTTATTCGTTTTTTTCAAAAACAAAAACAAAACAAAAAAGATAATGATAAAGATAACAATGATATTAATACATAAGGATCATGATTACATTAGTCACAAGTATAACCTAAATATAAGTCCAGTGTCAAAATACACATTGAGTATAGACCTCCCGGTCTCTATGTAGATATAGTTCCCCAAGTCCTATCAAATTTAACCAAGGGTTTAACAATGTCACTCCTAATATTTTCTAAATTTAAACATGATATCGTTTCAGTACCAATGGAGTGTGGTCGGAGGATTAGAGTCTTTCCATTTAAATCAAATAGATCTGCTGGCAATTAATGTAGTAAAAGCAATCAGCCAATGGGTGGAACGGGACAAATGAATAGAATCTAACATTGGTAGCCCAAAAATTGCAGTATTAGGATGAGGTTGTAAATCAATACCTAAAACTACAGAAATAGTATCAAAAATTTATTTCCAATATTTTTCGAAAAGTGGGCAAGACCAAAACATATGATTCAGTGAGGCCACTTCAGAATGACATCTTTCACAGGTAGGATTTATATGACCATAAAAACTAGCTAAATTATCTTTTGACATATGAGCTCTGTGAACCACCTTGAATTGTATCAGAGCCTGTCTTGCACACATTGAGGAAGTATCCTCTCCCATTTTTCTATAGGTGGAGAAATTTGAAGTTCTCTTTACCAGTCATACTTAATTTTATCAAATGTATCTATTTGTAATTTCAAAATCAATTCATAAATAGTAATTATTAAACCTTTCTGATAAGGGTGCAGATGTAATTTTTTTTCCAAATTTTGGTTTGATGTGGTAACGGAAAAAAGGGTAATAGCCTTCAAAAAATGTCTAATTTGTAAATATCTAAAGAAATGTGAGTTATTAGATTATATTTATTGGAGAGTTGTTCAAAATACATAAAACAACCATCCAAAAACAAATCACGAAAAGTTGCTAACCCCTTCCTCTTCCATAACAGAAAGGCTTGATCAGTGCTAGAAGTTTGGAAGAAAATATTAGATATGATAGGACTCGATAAGATAAAATCATTCAATCCAAAAAACATACGAAATTGAAACCATATTCGGAATGTATGTCTTATTATTGGGTTAGTCGTATATTTATTCAATATCGTAATTGTAAAAGGTAACGAGGCCCCTAGACTAGACGTCAATGATAGCCCTTGCATAGAATCACATTCAAGATTTATCCATCCTGGGCATTGGGTATCTTCTAAATCTTTTGTCTAAAACATTAAATAGCGAGCATTAACTGCCAAATAGTAAAATCTAAGGTTCGGCAATGCCAAACCACCGTCTTTTTTTGATTTCTGTAAGTATTTTTCACCGTCTGGGATTTTTATTCTGCCATATATATGAAGAAATTTTCAAATCAATAATATCAAAGAAAGATTTAGCAATCAGTAATCATAAAAATCAGTATAGTCTGAAATAAACACAAAAATTTAGGTAGGATAAACATTTTAATAGCATTGATTCGGCCGATTAGAGATAAGGACATTGGGGACCATTTAGTAAACTGTTGTCTGATATGGTCAATTAAGGGTGTAAAATTGGCTTTAAATAGATCTTTGTGTTTCTTGGTAATCTTAATGCCTAAATAAGTAAAACAGTCGGTAGTCAATCTAAATGGAAACTGTCCATAATTCAAAATTAGATTGTTTAATGGAAAAAGTTCACTCTCACTAAGATTTAGTTTATAACCAAAAAAGTACTAAATTGATTAATAGTGCTACTATTGCCGGAATAGATTTCTCTGGGTGAGAGATAAATAATAACAGATCATCTGCATAGAGAGATCTGCATAGGGAGCTAATGTGTCTTATTTTCACTGACAATACCAAAATTATTCGGGGATTCCCTAATAGCGGTGGCCAAAGGTTCCAAAGCGATATCAGACAGTAAAGGGCTTAAAGGACAGCCCTATCTAGTACCTCAAAAGAGCCTGATAAAAGGGGATCTCTGATTATTGGTAAGTACAGAAGCCTCAGGTATATGATATATCAGCTTGATCCAAGAGATATATTTTGGATCAATCTTAAATTTTTTGAGTGTATTGAATAAGTATTCCCATACTACTCTATCAAATGCCTTCTCAGCATCAAGTAAAATGACACATTCTGAAGTTTTATTTGATGCTGTATATACAATATTTATTAATCACCTAACATTAAAGTATGAGTAACGATTGTTAATAAAACCTGTCGGATCTTCAGAAATGATTTGCGGTAAAGTATTTTCCAATCTCATAGCTAACATTTTTGAAAGAATTTTGGAATTTCCATTTAACAATGATATAGGTCTATATGATGTCACCAGTAGGATCTATCTTTTTTAAGAATACAATAAATAGATGCTTCATAAAAGGGTTGTGGTAATATATTCATTAAAAAGGCTTCTTTAAAAATATTACATAGCCAGGGAGACAGCAAACTTGAAAAGTATTTTAAAAATTCCACTGTAAACCCATATAAACTGGGAGCTCAAGTTCAAGTTCAAGTGAGTTTATTGTCATGTGTCCCTGTATAGGACAATGAAATGCTTGCTTTGCTTCAGCACACAGAACATAGTAGGCATTTACTACAAAACAGATAAGTGTGTCCATATACCATAATATAAATATATATACACATGAATAAATAAACTGATAAAGTGTACATAACAGAACATGGGTTCCTAATAACCAGAGTTTTGTCCGAGCCAGGTTTAATAGCCTGATGGCTGTGGGGAAGTAGCTATTCCTGAACCTGGTTGTTGCAGTCTTCAGGCGCCTGTACCTTCTACCTGAAGGTAGCACAGGGATGAGTGTGTGGCCAGGATGGTGTGGGTCTTTGATGATACTGCCAGCCTTTTTGAGGCAGCGACTGCGATAAATCCCCTCGATGGAAGGAAGGTCAGAGCCGATGATGGACTGG
The DNA here is from genome assembly GCF_028641065.1 of Leucoraja erinaceus. NCBI lineage: Eukaryota > Metazoa > Chordata > Chondrichthyes > Rajiformes > Rajidae > Leucoraja > Leucoraja erinaceus. The sequence goes on from NC_073379.1 coordinate 58,601,241, forward strand.
GCAGTGTTTACAACTTTTTGTAGTCTTTTCTCTCCAGGGCGCTCAACTTGCCGAACCAAGCCACGATTCAACCGGTCAGCATGCTCTCTACTGTGCACCTGTAGAAGTTAGAGAGAGTCTTCCTTGACATACCGACTCTCCATAATCTTCTCAGGAAGTAGAGGCGCTGATGAGCTTTCTTGATAATTGCATTCATGTTCTCGGACCAGGAAAGATCTTCAGAGATGTGCACGCCCAGGAATTTGCTCTTGACCCTTTCAACCATCGACACATTGATATAAATGGGGATGTGGGTCCCCCTCCTACTCCTTCCAAAGTCCACAATCAGTTCCTTGGTTTTGCTGGTGTTGAGAACTTTATTAGTTCATCGAAAGGATTTATTCCTCCGTGGTGGGTTCATCTAACAACAGAGAATCAGATTCAGATTCAGATTCAGATTCAATTTAAATTGTCATTGTCAGTGTACAGTACAGAGACAACGAAATGCATTTAGCATCTCCGTGGAAGAGCGACATAGCAAACGATTTGAATAAATAATAATAAGTGTCCGGGGGGGGGTGGTGATTGGCAGTCACCGAGGTACGTTGTTGAGTAGAGTGACAGCCGCCGGAAAGAAGATGTTCCTCGACCTGCTGGTTCGGCAACGGAGAGACCTGTAGTGCCTCCCAGATGGTAGGAGGGTAAACAGTCCTTGGTTGGGGTGAGAGCAGTCCTTGGCGATGCTGAGCACCCTCCGCAGACAGCGCTTGCTTTGGACAGACTCAATGGAGGGGAGCGTGGAACCGGTGATGCGTTGGGCAATTTTCACCACCCTCTGCAATGGCTTCCGGTCGGATACAGAGCAGTTACCATACCATACTGTGATGCAGTTGGTAAGGATGCTCTCAATGGTGCAGCGGTAGAAGTTCACCAGGATCTGAGGAGACAGATGGACCTTCTTCAGTCTCCTCAGGAAGAAGAGACACTGATGAGCCTTGATCAGAGTAGAGGTATTGTGGGTCCAAGAGAGGTCATCGGAGATGTTGACTCCCAGGAACCTGAAGTTAGAAACACGTTCCACCTCCGTCCCGTTAATGTGGATGGGGGTGTGCGTGCCGCGTCTGGACTTCCTGAAGTCTACAATGAGCTCCTTGGTCTTCTTGGAGTTAAGGGCCAGGTTGTTGTCAGCGCACCATGCTGCTAAGTGCTGGACCTCCTCCCTGTAGGCCAGCTCATCGTTGTTGCTGATGAGGCCAATCACCGTTGTATCATCTGCATACTTGATGATGGTGTTAGTACCATGTACAGGTGTGCAGTCATAGGTGAAGAGGGAGTAGAGGAGGGGGCTCAGCACACAGCCCTGTGGAACGCCGGTGTTCAGGGTGAGGGTTGAAGAGGTGTGCTTGTCTAACCTCACAGACTGGGGTCTGTTGGTTAGAAAGTCCAGTATCCAGTTGCAGAGGGAGGGGTCAATGCCCAGGTTACCGAGTTTGGTGATCAGTTTTGATGGTATAATGGTGTTGAATGCTGAGCTGTAATCGATGAACAGCATTCTTACGTAAGTGTCTCTGTTGTCGAGGTGGGAGAGGGCGGAGTGAAGTGCCGTTGAGATGGCATCCTCCGTACTCCTGTTCTTGCGGTAGGCAAACTGATAGGGATCCAGTGTGGGGGGTAGGCAGCTTTTGAGGTGTGCCAGGACCAGCCTCTCGAAGCACTTGGTGATGATGGGGGTAAGTGCAACTGGGCGGAAGTCGTTGAGGCTTGCCGCAGTGGAGTGTTTTGGCACTGGCACGATGGAGGTGGTACACAGAGACTCATTATGTGGTAAATTTGGCAAGTTCAGTTTCTTTAAAAACTCATACATTATATTGGAATCAGTAGGAAATTCTGTTTGGTATAGGGAGGTATAAAATTCCTGAAAGGATTTATTATTTTCATCATGGTCTACTGTCAATGTACTTTCCCGTTTATTCACTTTAATAATCTGACGTTTGGCTGACCGCTTTCAACGGCGGTGAGTAATTTGCCAGATTTATCGCCATGTATGTAAAATTGACTTTTTGTTTTCAGTAACTGATTCTCAATCGGTGATACTAATAACAAATCATGTCTCAATTGAAGTTCAACTCTATTCTTATGGGGCTTTCTCACGGAGCGACTTGACGCAAGATGTAACCAGTGTGAAGTGGTCGTGGTCTAGCACGATATCACACGATATAATGGGGGGTAGATAAAGAGTTCCCACGGGTACTTGGCATTTCTGTTATTTGTGCGAGTGACTTGTCCGTCTCCCGAGCTTTCTCGTTAAATCTTGAATGAACATTGTGAACTGTGAAGTGTAGTTAAACATCACGTGGCACAAATGATGTAACTTTTTTTTCACACACTATAAATACTAGGTACATGGAGAAGTGGTGCAACCGAGGCGGAAATGGTCCCACTGTAGCGTTTCAAAGGTAACTCAGGCACATACAGTGGGAAAGAGCAAAGAGGCCACCTCTGCGCTTACTACAATTCACAATTGGGGAGTGTGCCATGGCAGGACAGCTCTATTGATCGGTAGCCAACCACAGGAACACTACTGCATGTTAGCAGACATGCATAGAAAATAAGGTGATAATAATGTCCCATTGTAATCCTGCTTCTCTTTGTTTCACTTTAAAGTGTTGTCCTTTGAAAAGTGCTTCCTATAAGATGGTCGTCCGCAAAACTTGCCATTTAGCACATTGCATTGTCCCTTTTATTGCCTGAGTTTAGGCTTGTTGCGGAGGTTAATGAATAGAATCTGTTTAAAAAAATCTAGCGTGCCTCATTTGTTGATTTTCATGTTTGCGAAGCCCTTTTTTAGACAAATGTTTTTTGGTGTGATGCACCTTCTCTCAATATGTACAAGGTCGTCTTTTTATATTGTCAAATAGGAATAAAGACTTTGTCTCACATTGACTGTTGTGATTGTCTTATTTTATTATCTACTGAGAGGTTAAACTTTCAAATGTTTAAATAGCTCAGCTATTGAGGGACCTGAACACTCAAAAATGAAAAAGAATGAAAATGTGATTATATCACCTCCCTTCAACTATTTTGTGTTTCAGCATGAGAGGGATTATAACATTCGAGACATTCATCTTGTAGTGATGTGTTAATGACGAATTGCAGACATCAATCTGATAGTAAAAAATATATTTATTTAACAATGAGGTAAACAAGCACTGGCAATCAAACTGCTGAATTAAAAGCTTTATCACACTTCAGGCGTTCGCAGGAGTTCCCACGGTAAACACAAGAGTTATTATGGATATCGCACTGGCCACTACGTCCATATAATGTTTCAATGTTCAACCACAAGTGTACAAGTCACTCTTGGAGAAATTCAAGCTTGCTTGAATTTTCTCCCGAGTCAACAAGTTACACGAGTACCTGCCGTTAGCGCCACGGTGGTCCACGGTGGTCCAGGAATGCCGTACGGTTATCGTACGAGGTTCCCACAATGTTCAACTCTGGCGTCAAGTCGCACCGTGAGAAAGCCCCATTACAGAGCTATAGGCTAGGAGCTTTTGAATATTTTTTTAATCAATTTCTTTAATCTCATCAGCCAATATACATATTTCATTTTTTAGTTAGTTTTTTTAATCCCGCGGAGTATGAAATAATTAGTTAGTTTCAACAGAGGCCCAGGAACGGTTGGTGAGGGAGGAGGAGCCAAAATTTGCAACATTCCATTCGCAGATCACACTTCCAATTAAGTGGGCTTGAGGAAGCCGCTGATTGGTCGAACGGACTAGAGGAAGCAGCTGATTGGCTTGTATCCCGGGTAAGACTTTGTATTGTATCCAGGATTAGGGGGGGAGAATGAGGACCAGGGCAGTTTACTGTTATGGATGTCAGATGTGGGAGATCATGGAGTCTGAGTGCCCTCCAGACGTCCACATCTGCGCCAGGTGCGTCAAGATGAGGCTCCTAAGGGACCATGTTAGGAACCTGGAGCAGCAGCTAGATGACCTCTGTCTGGTCAGGGAGAGCGAGGAGGTCATAGAGAGGAGTAATAGGGTAGTGGTCATTCCAAGGCCACGGGAGGCAGACAACTGGGTCTAACAACAGTTAGGAAGGGCAATGGGCAGAGGCAGGGACTGGTGAGTACCCCGGTGGCTGTGCACCTTGAAAATAAGTACTCATGTTTTAGTAAGGGTGGGGGAGACAGCCTATCTGGGGGTTGCGACAGCGGCCGGGCCTCCGGCACAAAGACCGGTCCTGCTGCTCAGAAGGGTAAGGAAAATAAGAGGAGGACAATAGTAATAAGGGACTCTATAGTCAGGGGGTAGGATAGGCGATTCTGTGGACACAGTCAGGAGACCCGGTTGGTAGTTTGCCTCCCTGGTACCAGGGTCAGTGATGTGTCTGAACGTGTCCAAGATATTCTGAAATGGGAGGGAGAGGAGACTGAGGTCGTGGTACATATAGGTACCAACGACATAGGTAAAAAAAGAGAAGAGGTCCTGAAAAGAGAATTTAGGGAGTTAGGAAGAGAGTTAAGGAGAAGGACCGCAAAGGTAACAATCTCAGGATTACTGCCTGTGCCACGCGACAGTGAGAGTAGGAATGGAGCGAGGTGGAGGATAAATGCGTGGCTGAGGGACTGGTGCAGTGGATATGGATTCAAGTTTCTGGATCATTGGGACCTCTTTTGGGGAAGGTGCGACCTGTACAGAAAGGACGGGTTGCACTTGAGGGAGACCAATATCCTGGCGGGGAGGTTAGCAAAGGCTACTGGGGAGACTTTAAACTAGTATGGTTGGGGGGAGGGACTCAAATTGGGAAAGCTAGCAGTCAGTGTGTGAAGCAGGGGGCAGAGAATGGTAGCACTCGGACCCAAAATGTAGGGGAGAAAGAAGAAAAAGACAATAAACAGAGAATAAGAGGGGGTGGGTTTCTTAAATGTGTATATTTTAATGCTAGGAGCATTGTAAGGAAGGTGGATGAACCTAGAGCCTGGATAGACACCTGGAAGTATGATGTTGTGGCGATCAGTGAAACATGGTTGCAGGAGGGCTGTGATTGGAAACTAAATATTCCAGGATTTCATTGCTTCAGGTGTGATAGAATTGGAGGGGCAAGAGGTGGAGATGTTGCATTGCTTATCAGACAAGATATTACAGGAGTGCTTTGGCAGGATAGATTAGAGGGCTCGTCTAGGGAGGCTATTTGGGTGGAACTGAGAAATGGGAAAGGGGTAGCAACACTTATAGGGGTGTATTATAGACCGCTAAATGGGGAGCGAGAATTGGAAGAGCAAATATGTAAGGAGATCGCAGATATTAGTAGTAAGCACAAGGTAGTGATTGTGGGAGATTTCAATTTTCCACACATAGACTGGGAAACACATTCTGTAAATGGGCTGCATGGTTTGGAGTTTGTACAATGTCTGCAGGATAGGTTTTTGCAGCAATACATAGAGGTACCTACTAGAGAAGGGACAGTGCTGGACCTCCTGTTAGGAAATGAGACAGGTCAGGTGGAATTGGAAAGAACCAGAAAGGAAATAGTAAAAATTGGAAAGATGGTTTTCAAGGGAAATTGGACACTTGGTTCGGAAAAAGAGAGAGAGATGTACAATAATTATAGGCAGCATGGAGTGAATGAGGTGCTTGAGGAGTATAAAGTACGTAAAAATAATATTAAGAAAGAAATTAGAAAAGCTAAAAGAAGATATGAGGTTGCTTTGGCAAATAAGGTGAAAGTAATTCCAAAGGGTTTCTACAGCTATATTAATAGCAAAAGGATAACGAGGGATAAAATTGGTCCATTAGAGAGTCAGAGTGGACAGCTATCTGCAGAGCCAAAAGAGACGGGGAGATATTGAACAATTTATTTTCTTCGGTATTCACCAAGGAGAAGGATAATGTATTATGTGAGGTAAGGGAAACAAGTAGAGTAGATATGGAAACTATGAGATTCAAAGAAGAGGAAGTACTGACACTTTTGAAAAATATAAAAATGGATACGTCCCCAGGTCCGGACAGGATATTCCCTAGGACATTGAGGGAAGTTAGTGTAGAAATAGCAAGGGCTATGATAGAAATATTTCAAATGTCATTAGAAACGGGAATAGTGAAAATTTAGATCTTGAAGCAGAGTAGTATTAAATCGCCATTGTTTAACACTAAACTTGGAATCAGGTAGTTTCATTGATAGTTTCAATGGTGCGTGTTCAGAAATAGTAATTGCATCATACTTACAAGCAGTGACCGATGAAACCAACCGAGAATCTATTATAAATTCGTTAATCGTAAACTATGATATACATGACAAAAAATAAAAAATTCTTTATCATTTGGGTGTAAGAATCTCCAGACTTCTAACATTCCAAAGTCAAGTAAAACATAATTGATAAAACTAGCTGATTTATTTGGAAGCACATTATCAGATGCAGATCTGTCCATCGAGGGGTTCAAACAGCAGTTAAATTCTCCACCCATTATCAAAAGATGTTCATTTAAATTAGGAAAGGATGCAATTAACTATTTAAAAAACTCAGGGTGATCAATATTAGGTGCATAAACATTCACCATAACAACTTTTTGGTTATGAAGAACACCGGTGATCATCAATAAATCTACCATATGGATCAGAAATTGTTTCATAATGAACAAACAAAATTGAGGAGTCAATAAAATTGAGGAGACGCCTTTCACCTTTGCCTGTGAATTTGAATGAAACTGCTGTCCTCTCCAAAACTTAAAGAATTGTTGATTGTCATCTTTCCTTACATAAGTTTCCTGAACAAAGATAATCTGAGTATTTAGTCAACTAATTCACATTCCATGAAAGGAAGTTAATAACTTTATCCACCTTGTTTGTAAAAATCATGTGGAATGTGAAGGGTTAATATCATAGGCCATAGCAGTTTATGATACTGGAAGGAGAAGAATCTAAGGCGGAGCCAGAAGTGATGACATTTCCGACATTTTTGTAGTTCAAATACTGCCCAGATAGAAAAAACTAAACTAAAAGCAAACGCCCCCCCCCCCCCCCCCCATGCAAAGCCCGAAACTGACCAATAGGCAGTCAGTACGCTACCTAATCTCTCCCCTACCCCCATCTAGAAACATAGAAACATAGAAACATAGAAATTAGGTGCAGGAGTAGGCCATTCGGCCCTTCGAGCCTGCACCGCCATTCAATATGATCATGGCTGATCATCCAACTCAGTATCCCGTACCTGCCTTCTCTCCATACCCCCTGATCCCCTTAGCCACAAGGGCCACATCTAACTCCCTCTTAAATATAGTTTTAAGCTTCATTGAAGCTTAAAACTCTCCTAATGATAGCTCCCAACATTAAAATAAGGCATATTTACCGATCAATAGCCAAAACAAATTAATGTTATGGTTAAAAAGTGCATGTTAACTGTGAAAAACAATAGCTACTTCTGAAGAAAAGTCTGAAGAAGGGTTTCGGCCTGAAATGTTGTCTATCTCCTTCGCTCCATAGATGCTGCTGCACCCGTTGAGTTTCTCCAGCATTTTTGTGTACCAGCTACTTCATATTGTTTATCCAAGGTCAATATACATGCAAACTATGAAAAAGAAGAACTGCTTCACTTTGTTTGTCTAAAGGCAGGGGGAAAAATCCTTTGATGGACAAAACCCTTCGATGGACATTTTAAAAAGTAGAAGAGGTAACAAAGCAGATCTTAAAAGTTAATATATAATACCATTACATTAAATTAACAGTATCTTAGAGAACGTAAAAGTTATGGTTTGATACCATCTGTAAAAAACTGCACAGACACTGTCTGGTGTTTAAGTCAGCTTTAATCATCAGTCATAATGGCACATTACAATACATGTTAGTTTCACTCTACCACTAGTGTGACTACGTAATATAGGAAGTGAGTGTTAATATGAAGTGTTCAATAGGATGGAGTTAGTGGTAGTACATTACTCTGATTGGTTCACATGCAATAACCAATCTACATCCTTCCCCGTAGAGGAAAGCGTTGTTAAGCAGTTGTTAGAATACGTGCGGTTAAACATATTTGGCGTATCTGTCCGGCGGTCTACTAACCCGACCTGAGCACGTGCGGCCAGACCCCTCACCCACCCCCCCCCCCCCCCCCCCCCCCCCGTTCTGGAAAAGATAGTAGAGCCGGGTGGTGGAGAACCGGAGAATGAGAACGCAACCGGGGAACCTGGAGATGAACGGCAGGGCGAGCATGCAGGACCAGGGGCACTGAGGAGTGAGGGAACCGAACATCTCGGGGAACATTGGGGACAATGTGTTGGTTTGTCAGATAGGCGTAGCTTGTGAACAGCGCATCCGAAGGAAACTTGTCTCAGGTCTTGCATGCATGGATTCCTAACAAAGTCCCAGAGTTTGATTTCACAACATAAATAAATCAGGTTTTTACCTATATTGTCCACAACACACTTGAAATCAGCTTTAGCGAGAGGGTACAGAAGTAGGCATGCAAGGTGAAGGAATCCTTAACCAAGGTCTCATTATTCCTTGTGTTTAAGAAGGAACTGCAGATGCTGGAGAATCGAAGGTTACACAAAAAAGCTGGAGAAACTCAGCAGGTGCAGCAGCACCCATGGAGCGAAGAATTCGTATTGTTCCTTCGCTCCATGGATGCTGCTGCACCCACTGAGTTTCTCCAGCTTTTTTGTGTAACCCTCTCATTATTCCTTATCTTGTTGTAGACTTTCAGGGACATTACATTTACGCGCGCTCCTGTGTCCAATTTAGTAGAGACGTTATTAATGTGTACAGTAACAGAAGGATCCAGGAGCTTACCAGATGTGCGTAGGAGAGTGTGAACAGTAGACTTGTCTTGTGAGCTAATTGTTTCTGTTTCGCGGGCGGCTTCAAATGGTTCGAGGGAGTCAAGGAATGTTGGATCTTGCTGCAGCAGGTTAGATTTGACTGACTTTGCATTACGGTTCCCACGGGAACGACAGCAGGCAGCAAAGTGGTTCATTTTCTTGCAGTAATTGCAATGTTTTCCATTTGCTGGGCAGAATTGTCGACCTTATTATGGAAGCAGTTGCAGTTTGCGCACCTCTGTGGTGGCTTGTTCATGAATCTTTTAGTAGCGGCTAACGCGGTGCAATTACCGAAACTGGTCAGATTGACATTACATTTCTGAGTAACAGGCTGAGTGTCAAGCTGATCATTCAGTGGGGCTACGACCTCCGACATGCGGCATGCATGTACAGCCTGTTCGAGAGTCAGGTCTGCATTTCGTAGTAGCCCTGTTTTTAACTTTCGATCAGACATGCCGCTAATGATCTTGTCGTGTTAACTCATTAGTTATCTCGCCAAAGTGACATCGCGGGTCCATATACGTTAAATCACAAATGAAACATTCCACGGGCTCATCTGTGGTTAGATGGTATGTCACATGTCTCATGGAATTTTCGTAGAAGCACATTTGGGTTGCACACCATCTCAGCTGGGACCACCACTTGGCCATTCACGTCGAAAACAGGTGGCGCAAAGTCGAAGGTCTGCGCGTGAATCATAGCCTCGGGTCCCGCCAGGTTGAGCAGGAGAGATGCCTTGACCTTGTCTGGGTCGTTGCGATATTGATGTAGTGCTCGTAGTTTATCTCGAAGAGCCTCGATTGCTTGCCTATGTCTGTATCAAAGATTAGCTGGGCTGGCTTTTGGCACGAGTGAGCCATCGTAACAAAAGATCAAATCAATAAAATGCAAATAAAACCCGATAAATGGATGCAGTGGGTAGTTTCCAGCTTTCTGACACCATGTAAACAACTGTACAGACACAGTCTGGTGTTTAAGTCAGCTTTAATCATCAGTCATAACACAATACAATACATGTTAGTTTCATTCTACCACTAGTGTGACTACATAATATAGGAAGTGAGTGTTAATATGAAGTGTTCAATAGGGTGAAGTTAGTGGTAGTACATTACTCTGATTGGTTCACATGCAATAACCAATCTACACCATCATACTAAGATTCTGAAAAGTAATTAGAGAATAACTCATCCAATTAAATTCTTAATCATTTACAGAACGATATATTGTCAAAATAGGAACAATAAATCTCCAATTGTAACTTAGTCGACTATTAATAACTCCCCATCGTGGCTTCAGCCCCATAAGCCTCCAGAAAGCTGGAAGCTTCTTGCGGATTGTTAAAATATCAGTTGTTCCATTAAGGAGTCATATACGCAGTCAAGCTGGTTAGAGGCAGGGCACAGCTTTTTCTTAAACAACTCAGACATTACATTATGGAAAAGCATTCTCAATCCCATAAACTCACGGCTGTAATCAGGGACAAACTGAAAATTGCATCCTTCATATTCAACCATGGCCAACTTTTTTGCTGCCCAGAGGATGTTCTTCTTCATCTGCAGAAAGTGAAACCGAATGATCAAATGTCTCGGTTTATCTTGGGGACCAGGTTTCTTCCCGATCCTGTGTGCGTTATCCAAAATTGGAAGATTTTCATAGTGCTCGATGTTGAAAGCCACCTTTATCATTTTAGAGGCATATTTTATAACATTATCCCCTTCTTGACCTTCAGGCAAATCAACAATTCGCAGATTCAGTAGACTGCTCTTCTTTTCCAGATCCATATTTTGAGTCTTGTATTGCTGGAGTGCCAGAGTATTTTAGTTCCTTTTCCATTCCAGTCTTTCAATCTTCAAATCTCTTTCCTGACCCAAGGTTCGCAAGTTATCAATTTGTTCACGAGATTCATCTTGTAATAATCAGCTTGTCTTGAACTTCCTTCAACTTGCTCGAAATTCCTTTCATCATTTCTTCCAAACTGCAGAATCTTGTGTACATTTCACCACTCATTAACGATATTGCTTCTAAGATACCAGAGTCAGAAGCTGCGCCTTCCCCACGCTCCTTCCTTGGAGACGCTTTTTTTGCTCTTGTCTCCATCCTTTACATGATTGAAGCATATAAAAGTGTTATCAAGACTTTAAAAAAGGTTAGACCATGTCTTGAAATCAAGTAATAACAAGTAACATTGAAAGAGTGGTAAGCAAGAAGTTAAAAGATAAGGGAGCAAACAAAGTTACAACCTCACAGCATGCTAGCACTAGGAGATATATCCATATATCATTTATCTCGACGAAGGTGCGACTTTTCCCTTTGTTGCATCTTCGCTCCCGTCACGACTGAACAACTGGATCAGTGTGGCCTTTCTCGGAGACCCAGAGCTTCAGCAGCAGGTGCAGCGTGGGGCAATCCATTGCCGGGGATCGCCAGAAGAAGTGCTCTCACCGCTGGCCTGTAGACCATCCTATCGTGAAGCAACTGTGGAGCTGCTAGAATGTTAATTCCACTGTGGTGGATGTTTATGTTAATTTCGATCGTGTATTGTGTTCTTCTTGATTGTATGGCTGCATGGAAACTCAAATTTCATGGTACCTTAAATGGTGCATGTGACAATAAATGTGAACTTGAACTTGATAAATCTTCTCTGCCGAGTTTAACAACAACTTGTGGCAGCACCTGGTGGTAGGCCACTGGTAGAGTGAACCCTCGGCTCTGGAGGGAGGAGTTAGGTGTCTCGTTGTGGGAGGCGAAGGTCATGGGGTTGACCCTTAGGGGTAGTTAAGGTCGGGCAACGCCTGTGCCCATTTGAGGAGCAGGGAGCTGTATATTACCGATTAAAACATGTCTCAATCACACAACTTGTGTCCGCCTTGTTTTTGGCTGGACTCCTGCGAGTCCCCGCTATAACCTTTTCTATAACAGCGTAACCAAAACTGGACACAGCACTCTAAATGTGGCCTCACCAATAACTTTGGGATACATCAAAACTTGGTTTGGCATATGGCAATTTATTAGAGTTGTGGATGCAGCCTAAATTTGTCACCCCCCTCCCTTTAACTCTATAAACACTTTATGCAGCCTCCAGAAAGCAGCCAACTTAATCAAACACCTCTTACACCCGAATGTTCGCTCTTTTCCCTCTACTGAGGAAGAAAATACAAATGCTTGAAAGCATGTACCACCAGTTTAAAGAACAGCTTCTTCCCTGCAGTTACCAGAGTCAAACAGACCTCTTATAAGCTAAGCAAGTACTCCCTATCTCTAATCTACCTTAACACAGCCCTGTATCTCCATTTCCTTTACAGCTGCAGCAGTATATTCTTCACTCTGTTTTCTTTCTCCTTCGCACCAACTGATGTATATGTTTATTATGATTTGCCTGGATAGCATGCAAAACAAAAGTTTAACAATGAACCTTGGCATACATGACAATAATTAATATAAAGATACCAGTAGTTCCTTTATTTAACTTTTGGCATGTTGGGTCATTATCCTTTGGGTTGCTAGGTCTTTCAAATAATTTGTGCTTCTTCGGGTAATTTTAGAGGTATACTAGACCAAGTGGGACCCGTTGGGACCCATCCCCTAAACACGCACACACTAACCACCCCCCACACACATTCAGTAACCACCCCCCTTTATATTATATTAATATTATCAATTCGCTCCTTTTACCCTATCCCCCGCCCTATCCACTCACGCATACCCCCAACCCGCAGGCGCGGTTAGTGAGGGAGAGGGCAGAGTGCGGGAGGGCAGAGAGAGGGTGGGCAGGGAGAGGGAGGGCAGGGAGAGGGAGGGCAGGGAGAGGGAGGGCAGGGAGAGGGAGGGCAGGGAGAGGGAGGGCAGAGAGAGGGAGGGCAGAGAGAGGAAGGGCAGAGAGAGGGAGTGCAGAGAGAGAGGGCCTGACCCGAGGACCCGACCCGAGGACCCGACAGCTCTGTCCCATTCCCTAAACAAGGGCAGAGAGGGGGGACGTGGACTCGGCGAGCGCGGCGGGCCCGACTTGCTCGTTTTTTCTGCGTCTTTTGGAGCAGGAGGTGGGCAGGGTCTTGAATAACTGGAGGAGGAGGAGAGAGGTCAGGGGGTGACGTCACTCACAGCGCGAGGAAGAGCATGCAGACCGATTCTGATGTCATCAGCGAAAGACAGTCGTTTATAAATTCAAAGTTTTGTCAAATTTTTGAACACTTTCAGAAATAACTCGCGAAATAAAGCATTACACTTTCAGATAAGGTGATTTTGGACTCCTCGGGAGAAATCTCTACCGGAATATGTAAACATTTTACCGTTACAATGTTGTTTTTTTCGGGAAGATGTGATTATACACAAACACACAATCACACAAATAAATACACATCCAAGATCAGACTTTTAATTATGTAGATGCTCAAATTTTACATTATCTTGCACATAATGTGCAACATTTAAAGTATTTTGTTCTTTGGTTAAGGGTAAGGCTGACAAAACTTTACATTGCTAATCTCTGGTTGTTCAGAGAGTGAAGGTGAACCTCTCCTGGGCAGTCCCCATGGTGATAGAGGTCCCAGATATTTAATGAATTGCCAAGACACTGTCCAATTTTGGGTGATTTACTGCAGTTCATAAGTGGGTGAAGGGTCCATGAAAACTAATCAATTGAGACGAGCTACTTCTCAAGCTGTGATTATCCAGCTTCTATTGTGGTTACCTTAAGAAACTTAATATACATAAAATGCCATTTTTTTATTTCCACTTTTATCTCCCTTTTCTACACATTTCAATTTCACGTTAAGGCTTATCATCCAAATATTCCGGAGCTGTAGTTTATCTTTGAAAGTGATGCAGAATGGGTAGTAATGTTTCCATAATGACTGATTTCAATGATCAAAAAGCTTGAATGCGGTATAAAAATATATGGCAATTTGTTACGTTACACTGTGACCAAACATAATTTCTCCTCATTAAATTTTATTTGATTGCAATAATTTTTAATTGAAGTATGAGCTTTTATTCTACCAAAACCAATCCTATATTCCAACTAACAAAGTTCTACTTAGCCAACGATGTATAAAGCAAATGTGATGAGCTTGTGCAAATAAGATGGTACCAACTCTTTTTTGCCACATTTTATCTGGTAGCAGTCATTATTTATCTTTTCATTTATTTTGCCTTCATTTCTTTGTTCTCAATTTTCTTCTTACCATGGCTGATCATATATTGTGGTCACCATTTTTCTGGATTTAGGTTGCTCAATTATGCACCTAATTCCTCAGCAACTTTGCAAAATGAAGTAAAAGCAATAGATGACAGAAAGCTTTATTCAGGCAGTAGACGTGTTAACATACTTATGGAGGTGCTGTGTGCTGGTCTAGAGAGAAGCCCAAAATTAAGTGGGAAAACCAGGACAAACCTTAGTCACTTGAAAATGGGACTGGGAAATTGGGGCGTCATTCCTCACAGAACATGAAAAATAGCTCAAATTGTCACAGGTCAGACATTGCCAACACACCAAATTGGGCCCTGACAGATCCGCTACTGGTGACATTACAAACAATCTCACTGTACCAGAGAACGCTTGACATCAAGCCATAACTGCCTCCCCAGGTATATATGGGCGGCACAGTGCTGCTGCGGTAGAGCTGCTGCCTTACAGCACCAGAGACCCGGGTTCCATCCTGACTATAGGTGCTGTGTGTACAGAGTTTGTACGTTCTCCCATTGACTGCATGGGTTATCTCTGGGCGCTCCGGTTTCCTCCCATATTCCAAAGATATGCAGGTTTGTCGGTTAATTACGTTCTGTGAGTTGCCCCTTGGGTGCAAAACTGGCATAGCATTGAACTAGTTTAATCTAGTCTATTGTCTAGAACTAGTCATCATTGGTCGGAATAGATTTGGTGGGCCGAAGGGCCTGTTTCCATGCTGTATTTTAAAATCTAGAAATTATATTTATATATAATTTCTAGTTAAGGCTCATCATCCAAATATTCTGCTGTAGTTGATCTTTGAAAGTGATGCAGAATAGGTAGTAATGTTTCCTATAATGGCTGATTTCAATGATCAAAAAGCTTGAATGCGGTATAAAAAGATACGGCAATTTGTTACGTTACACTGTAACACCACTTTCGTGGTGGGGCGGCGCCTATCAGCAGCGGCTCGACTACAGTCTGTCTGTCTTTTTAAATGTTTTTGTCTTGTTAAATGTATGTCTTGACTCTAGTTTTAATTATTTTCTTTAGCTGTGTATATGTGGTGGGTGGGGGAAACCGTTAGTCTCTTCCCTGTAAGGGGACCAACTTTTTCCCTGTCGGGTATCCAATGTCATTGGGCCTAACATCGTGAAGCCGGTGGCAGCTTCCGACCGGGACCAACCTGAGGGCTCCATTCGCGGAACCTGCGGACCTGACATCGCGGAGCTGGCCGTCTTCGGAACGGGAAGAGCTGTGGTGGAGCATGGCTGCGACCTGACTTCAGAGCCTCCAGCCGCAGACCCGGTGGACAGGAACATCGGGAGCTCGCAGGTCCCTGGTGGGAGACCGCTTTTCGGAGCTCCGCAATGGCAACTTCTCCCGCTGGAATCGCAGGGTTTAAAGGACTTGACCTAACATCGCCCGGCTTGGCTTAAACGGCCACGGGACTTACCATCGCATGCAGGGGGCGTTAACATCGGCAGCCCCAGTTCACCTCATCACTGCAGTTGGGTCGCGGGAGGAGAACAAAGGGAAGAGATAAGACTTTTGCCTTCCATCACAGTGAGGAGGTGTTGGAGATTCACTGTGATGGATGTTTGTGTAAACTGTGTTAAGTGTGGGTCTTGGGATTTTTTGTCATGTAAGTCTGTAGTAAATGCAATTTTGTTCAAACCAAGCTGTTTGAATGACAACAAAAGGTGCACACACACACAGGCACCAGGTATGCCGCCAGGTTTGGCAGCGACCATACCAACACCGGCAATGGGATATATATATATGGGACTAGACTGGTCCCACTTAGTCTAGTATGTCATATCTATCTATCTATCTATCTATCTATCTATCTATCTATCTATCTATCTATCTATCTATCTATCTATCTATCTATCTATCTATCTATCTATCTATCTATCTATCTATCTATCTATCTATAGATATATGACATACTAGACTAAGTGGGACCAGTTGGGTCCCAACATCACACGGGAGGGCTGGTCTCCCAACGCAATATTCCAGCTCTCCACCAATTCCAATATTGGTGGCCAGTTGGAGGGGGGGGGGCTGGAGCACTGGTATGGGTGTTCGGCACAGAATGGACGGGTTTCCAGAGGGCCAGTATGGACATTGTGGGCCGAATAGATTCTTGGGCTGGCGGCTCAGTCACTAAAGTCTGTTGTACTGGCGCTCACTCATGGCTGGTGGGCTTGCAGTTGACTCACGGCTATTCCTTGAAATTCCATTTCAAGCAGAGTGCAGGAGTTCAAATTCAAGTGCAGTTTCATACCATAAAGATAGCGAATCATGACCTCTCCCTCCCCCATCTTGCAGAGACTGAGCCACACCCACACTTCCGGGTTTTATAGTCCCTCCCCCTCCCACCAGAACAGGTGTGGCCTTCATGGTGTGATTGACAGGGGAGAGAATCTCAACATTTCTTAAACACTAATAACTCTTTTATTTTTCATCGATGGGAAAAATCCTCAGCACCTGATGAGCAGAAGGGGACTCTGAGTAAGATGGCCAAAAATCACAGCCGTACGTGATAGCGTTTTACTAAAATCAATATAAAATGCAAACAGAAAGTGGTCAAGATTAGACTTTTAATTATATAGAAGGCAAGGCAGCTCTAATTAGGCAAGGCAGCTCACCTTAGCACTTTCAAAACTATAGGCAAGGCAGCTCGCTTTAGCACTTTCAAAACCAAAGGCAAGGCAGCTCGCTTTAGCACTTTCAAAACCAAAGGCAAGGCAGCTCGCTTTAGCACTTTCAAAACCAAAGGCAACGCAGCTTGCTTTAGCACTTTCAAAACCAAAGGCAAGGCAGCTTGCTTTAGCACTTTCAAAACCAAAGGCAACACAGCTTTAACACTTTTAAACCAAAATACACTTTTGCATTTTCAAACTACATTTTCAAACCACATTAAGGGTACTGACAGGCCAGTAAAACCACTCGCAGTTTAGTAGACATATGTTCAGTGTTATTCACAGCTAAGACTGAGAATTGCAACCTCTCGCTCCCCCATCTTGCAGAGAACTGAGGCACCTCCACACTTCCGGGTTTTATAATCCCTCCGGAAGGGGCGTGGACTTCATGAGATAGAATCTCAACATTTTTTAAACACTAATAACTCTTTTATTTTTAATCGATGAGAAAAATCCTCTTGTTCCGCGCAGCGGAGGGGGACTCTGAGTGAGATTACCAAAAATCACAGCCGTAAGTGGCAGCGATTTTTCTAAAATCAATATACAGAACACTAGGAAGTGGCCAAGATCAGACTTTTCGTAATAGATTTTATTTACAGCAGTAAGATAGTCTAGATAGTCAAAGGGGGAGTCGTGGTAATCTCTGGCTTCTCCGTTCACTCATGCCTCAAGAGGGGGCACAGGTGGTCTCAGGTCTTACGTGGCGATCTCAGGTTTATCCTGACAGCTCAGCTTCACGCTCAAAGAGACAACACTGGTGATCTCTGCGTTATCCTGGTGGCTTTACCTTTGATGTGGGCATGATCTCTCGTTGTCTGTGGGCAGGTAGAGGCATCACAGTCTTGCCATGGCCATTTAGTCTTAGTTGACTGCCTAGGGTTTCATTCCGGCAGCTCTGTCTTGATCAAACGGTTGTTCTGGGGACCTTGTGTTTGTCCCAGTGGTATAGTGTTTCCTTGAATCTGTGACAGGGGAACACAGCTAGCTTTGAGTTGTTCCTCTTTCCTCTTTGCTCTTGCTAGAATGCCTGGGTTTTATAGGGAGTAGGGTGATGAGGTTCAGGTAGACAAACCAACTTCAGCTGATTGGACCTAGCTTATACCAATGCTGCTGGGAAGTTCTCCTGGCAAGTCAGAGATTAGTACAACCTACACACTAATCCATCTCCCTTCCCCATCAATGTATCTTTCCATCTGGAAGCCCAAGGTAAGTGATCTTCCATCACAGACTGTCACCTCAAAAGTAATGATGCCTGGCTCGTGAAATGGTTGCAGCACTCTATCTACTTTCTCCTTCATTTCCTCCAGAAACTGTTAAATTGAAGTATGTTAATTTGAAATCTTAATGAGCAGAAGCCAATTTTCAGTTAGTAAAATAATAAATTTAACTGTGTTGCAATTTAATTAATTACAGTAGCGGATCAATTATTTTTTATATTCTGGGAATTAATATGTATTTTCATTGAAGCCAGTTAAGTTCAATTTTTGAATGTCATGATGTTAATGCTAACAATTTGTGGTTGTGAGAAAAATCTTAAGCCAATTAACAGCCGTCAATTGCAGTAAAGTGTTTATTGAAGCACTTTTGCCAATCAGCTAGAACATATGGGCAAACAGCTTTCGTTATAGTTGAACAGAATTGTGATTGAGGTGCCCTGTTTGATTAGAGTGCTGAGCATACATTGACAACATTAAAATTCTAACTATTAGAAATGACATCCCAATTCTAAAGGAAGGGTTTTGGCACTGATGGATAATTTCTACAGACTAGCACAATCATAGGATTGTGGTGCACAAAAGGAAACAATTCATCCCATCAAGTAGAGCAATCTTCCATTCCCTGCTCTTTTTCTAAAGCCCTGAAAATTATTCTCCTGCACAGCCTATTCAATTCCCTTTTGAAAGCCCTAACTGTTTCTGTTTCCAATGTTGTTACCGCCAATGTGTGAAAATTGTTTCTTCCTACGTTTCCCTCCCATTAGTTTTCCTCTATTTAGCATATCAACATCAGTCTATTCTTGTACCTCTTCATCAAATCCATTATCAATCTTCTCTGCACCAAGCAAAACAATCCCCGATTCTTCAAGCTAACAAACAAATAGCTTTTCTTTATATTGAAATACATTAAATGTTTTTGCCAGAGCATATAAGCAAAATAATGTTTTCATATAATTCTGTTGTACTGTTATTCAATGTACATATTGAAGCATTGCACATTTTTTCTAAAGTTGAGTAAAGGAAATGACAATCAGTCTGCCACCATTTGATGTTAGAGGAGCTGAAGATTAACTGAATGTTAAACTGAAATGAGCAAAGGAGACCAAAAAAAGACAATGTGTTCACTTTGTTTTTTCATTCCGCACCTTCATTTTATACTCTGCTTAACTAATACATTGTGATGCATCTCATCATTCTTGGAAACAGGAAACATCACTGTCATCTGATTAAAAAACAGTGCATCAGCCAACAAAAAAATGAATATGTTCTTTTTCCTTTTGAGATCTTCTAAAGGACTAGGAAAAGTTTTTCTCTTCTGGAATCTGACAGATAAATGTTTTTGAACTCAAAGTAACAAGATTTGGACATCATAACCTCACACTACAATTATACCAACTTGTTTTGCTGGCAAAGCAGATAGTTCATAAAATTTCACATGAAGGAATATCGCTGCCTATGACAAATATAAGATTACCTGAAGAAAACAGTTCGTTGAATGGCCTGATCTACTCTGCCTGATCAAAAGTAGTTCCATTTGAACGCAATACATTTAACCACATTGGCTAGTCATAAACGTGCATAGTTGCGTAATAATAAAGAAAAGACCCCTACTGACCCAGGAGTTAAGGACCAACTTAGAAAATCATATCCCAACTAATCCTGCTGGGTGCTCATTTATTTCTTGTGAGTCTTGCTCAAGGAATCATAGCTGATTGCAAGGACTCCTGTTTACATGCATATGTCTGTAAATATTCTGTCTAATTGCCTGGACAATCTGCCAAAAAATATAGCAATGTACAGTCTAGTAACTGTAGCCCAAGAATCAATGAGGTCCCATGATTTTACTTCGGAGTCACGTGAGTGATTCCGTGAAGAAGACCATCACCACGCATGCGCGTCATTACGTCTGACGCATTGCGCAACGGCTGACTGGCAGGCGCGCTGCCAGTGGTAAGTTTAAGTCTAAAGGTAAGTTTAAAACTTAATTCTAGGGTTGTGTTTTGTGTTGCAGGAAATTCCTTGCAGAGCTTGCCTGCTGGATTCAGGGTGAAGTCCGGACGGGATGCGGGGAAACCTTTAGGGGCATGGGGATCCCCTGTCACTAATGGCAGGGAATCCCGGTCACGACCTCGGGGAATCGTGGCCAGGACCATGGGGAACCTGCTACGGATACTGCGGAAGTGCGGGTAGCGGGCCGCGGTAAAAATTCGCCTTTTTTGAGTCACTGACGGTAGAGCCAGCGGCTACAGACTTGGTGCCGGCAGAGAGCACCTTGGCTACCCTGCAGGGGAGAAAAAGCCATTAAAATGTCTGTCAGGGCCCTGGACTCGGATGAGTCGGGCCAGGAGGACATCCTTCTATGGGCAGTGTATTTGGAAAACTGACCCATCTGGAGCACCTATTGGAGAGGTTGCTCCAAAGAGATATGCTCCAAAAACAAAGGGAGCTATCTGAGCCCGGGTATTATGGAGAACCCGCAGGCAGCGGCACCTGTGTCAGGGCTGCTTGATGTCTCCCTCTCTGAGGAGGGGAGTGTAAGAGGCCAGTTTTATACTGAGTCAGTTGCAGGTATCCTCAGAGGCCTGCGGCAGCACCTGTCTCAGGCCTGCTTACGAATCTCCCTCTCTGTGGAGGGGAGTGCGAGTGGTCAGTATGTAACTGACTTCAAATTCAAAGTATGTCCGTGGAACATACTGGAGCACATGCATATGGCTCTAAGGAAATAAATACTCGCAGACGAAAGGGTTACTGCCATGGGCAGAAAATCCGGGAGGGGCCAGAGTTTCCCCTCATGCTACAAGTGACGGCAGTGAACAGCGCTATCAGGGGAGACATTGGAGGAAATTAAACCAGCCGCCGAATCTTCTCTTCAGGTAAGACTTATCCAACAGGTATACCTGGATGAGGAAGCTAAAGCTGTCGGGCTGATCAAGGTACCAACAATGAACAAAGCTTCATCGTATCGGCGACAACACACCCCACGCCTCATTGGCAGTAAGCAGTTCACTGAAGCTGGTGGCAGCTTGAAAGCTGCGCAGAGGCCAAAGTCCAAGCCGGTCTCAGGAAATGGAATCCACATACACTACCATTCCTACACTCCAATCAAGGACGGGAATAGAACCCACATCAGGGGCCGTTGGGCTTACCATAGACCACCGGTAACCATGGAGGTAGGTGGGTCTGGTTCTTTCGAAACATGGGGTAAGTGGACCATTTACAAATTGGTAATATTTACTATTGTTTTTCTACAAATGATAATGATAGTATGAGATTGGGTGTTATTGCACAGTACAAGGGTACCAAGCTTGGCTTGGATTTGGGGCCAGAGTTGTCTTCTGAGGCAGGCTCAGTGTTATGGCCAGGATTGCCTTACTTAACAAGATCGGAATTATGGCCAGAGTTGTCTTTCAAGGCAGGCTCAGAATTATGGCTGGAGTAGCCTATCAAGGCGGGCCCAGTATTATGGCCAAAGTTGTCTTTCGAGGCAGCCTCATTATTATGGTCAGGATCACCTTTCGGGCTCGGGTATCTGGCCAGAGTTGTGATTCAACGCAGGCGTGGAATTATGGCAGGCGTGGCCTGTTTCATTATAAAGGATGGAGGATGTCGGTTCATAGTTGATTTAATTCGAATTTGCAACATAGATTTTCAGTATATGGTACTTCGTTACTGCCTAACAAATTGATTTCTTTAAGATCTTTATGGCATGCATCGATTTCAAAGATGCAAACTATTTTCAAGTCCCATTCACAGGGATCCCAGGAGTCATTTGGAATGTATCTGGATGGGGCATGATAACAGTTAATGCGGTGTAAGTGGGCTAATTTCAGCTCCCAACTCATCTACCCATTTACTAAACCAGTGCTGGGACTGCTCACAGCTCAAAAACACTTGTTATGGCTTATCTGGATGAGATTCTAAACGTTGTGTTTTTGCTAAAATCAACTGTTTTCAGCCGCAACTCATTTGAGAGATTGAGGTTCCTCATACATCCAGTTAAATTTAAGTTGATACCAACTACAGCTATTGTTTTCGGCTGTACCTTTAACTATTATTTTTCTGTGACTCCGCTTTGGGGCAAGATGGAGCATTATGGCTTGATGGAACACTAAATATCTATATGTTTCCATCGAGGCTCATTCACCAGGTTGTAAAGACATGTGGCATCGCAGTGGCAAGAGATACATTCTCGCTACACAAGGGAGGAATTTTCTTTTGTGCCGTTGCTCCATTTTGCCTCATCAGGCGGGTCAGGCAAGATCCCGCTTTAGCTTTTTTCATACTGTCTGACTGGCCTATGTAGCCATGGTTTCCCGCAAATGTTGGGAACTATAGTAGAACCTTATATGGGGTTTCTAAACATAAAATTTGCTGGTTCAGCCTGGGACTCGGGGAACCAGCCTCTGTATGATTAATCAATTCATTGCCTTACAGAATCTGAGAAGACAGCTCCTGAGACTTGGGTTGTCAGACCAATCCATGTACGTGCTCACTGCAGGGTGCAGGGATAGCACCAAAAAAGCAGTACATTTTCCTCTTCAGGAGATGGGAAGCGATCTGTTTAAATGCTATGTTACATATAACGCAGACACTGACGTTTTAGAGTTAATTTTCTATGGGCCCTTGATAATAAATTAAGTTATAGTCCCATTAACTGTGCAAAACATGCTTTCTCATCATAGGTGCTGTAGCGAGCGGGACCCAGCTCTGTCGGATCTCACCCTCTGATTCTAGTTTTTAACGATATCATTGCACATATTCTCGCAGACCCAAGTACACAGAGTATGGGATATTGACATTGTGTTAACACTGCTTCGCCAGCGGGCTCTAGCTATATCGCTATCTTTGGCTCTGGGCTCATAAGGTATCCCATTGGTGCTGTTGTCAGAACAACGGGTCCAGTCATTGTATAATTTGGGACTGGACAGGATGGTTATACCTACTAATAATATAATATTTCATGTTTACGATTTACTTAGGCAGGGCAGCCCAGGGGTGTCAGGTCTCAAGGTAGTTCTCATGACATACTCCACGCACCTTCGGTTATGTGTGCTCACACATTTATAACATTACATCAGGGTCACCTAGAGCGTTAGAGGCTCCCATACTAGCTATGTTTATTAATTACTAAAAACCTCATAAGAAGGTATCAGTTCAGACCACCTTCAGATGGTTCAAATGGGGTTTGGCTTATACAGGAGTAGATACTAAATTGCTTATCTCACTCCACCAGGGCTGCTACTTCATCAGCAGCAAGGGTTATGTTTGGTCCTCTGGACCACATCCTGCCGACTGCAGGTTGGTCTAACGATCGAGTTTCCAAACATTTTATTTTAAATCCATTGCCAGATCAGGGGTATTTTCCAACTCTATTTAGGTTCTATTTTATAGTTTTCCCAGATTAGAGGGGTTACTATTATTATTATTATTTGTTCATTTATCAGCATCAGCATGTTTTAGTCTATGTCATGTCTGTATGCATTATGAATGTTTTCTCTTATCTGTGGTCATCTGATGCAGTTGTGCTTGTGTGGACTTGTTTTTTCCACAGCATGAAATCACAGACCTTCAAAGTCTTCACGGAATTACTCATGTGATTCCGAACTAAAATAGTAAGATTAAATGAGAACTTACCAGTTTGAAGTTTGATCTTTATTTTATGAGGCGTTACGATGAGCGATTACGTGCCCACCGCTCCCATCCTCATATTATAAAGGTCATCTGGTAGTTCTAGTCTTCTTTAATCTTACTATGTTACTTCAATCTGTGATTTCACACCGCTGCTTTGAAGATTGACGCGCATGCGTGGTGACGGCCTTCTTCACGTAATCGCTCATCGTAACTTCTCATAAAATAAAGATCAAACTTCAAACTGGTAAGTTCTCGTTTAATCTTACTATTTCAGTGCAGACAAGACCATGATCAATATTTGTACATTTAGACTGAAAATGAAAAGAATAATCTTGGTTAAGAGTATTATTATCTCAAATTCAGAACATTATTGATTCAACTTCCATTTCAAGAAAAGCTCAAGACACTGGCCCAACAAATCAATTCATGCTGGCTACCTGGTGCATGTTTGGCATAGGCATTGATACTTACATCAGACTATTTTGGTCTTCAGATCTCTGTTGCACCAGGCATCTGAAGCAGATTGAAATATCAATTGGGACAGGTAGTATTAGTAAGGAGGAAAAAAATGAGTGTCAGTCACAGCAAATACCTGTCGTATTAATATGCCAAAATTAAAAATACGTGTTTAGGAGTAGCGTGGAACAGAATGATGAGTCACTATCAGTCATTTTATATTTAAACACATTTAGTATTATTCCCAAATTTAAAAAGAAACACAATATGGTCTAAGTAACCTCTAGTTTTTAAGAGGTATATAAACATAGGTTGTTTTACAGATGGATAAAGATTGAAATCCTGAAGAATAGGGCCCACGCAATCTAGCTTCAATCGATTCTTTAATTTTTGTAGGTATTGATTTAATGGCATAGGGTTTGAAGTCAATGGCTACACTTCAATATACTGCAACATGCACCTATGTTTACCATTAAAAAAAACATTGTACCTACCTGATTAAATTAATTTATTTAAATTGAAAATTCTACTTGGATACAAGTCGAGATTAGTATACAAACTTAAAGCACACGGCATTGGGGGTTCAGTATTGATGTGGGTAGAGAACTGGCTGGCAAACAGGAAGCAAAGAGTAGGAGTAAACGGGTCCTTTTCACAATGGCAGGCAGTGACTAGTGGGGTACCGCAAGGCTCAGTGTTGGGACCCCAGCTATTTACAATATATATTAATGATCTGGATGAGGGAATTGAAGGCAATATCTCCAAGTTTGCGGATGACACAAAGCTGGGGGGCAGTGTTAGCTGTGAGGAGGATGCTAGGAGTCTGCAAGGTGACTTGGATAGGCTGGGTGAGTGGGAAAATGTTTGGCAGAAGCAGGTGCAGCAGGTAGGTGGAGCAGGCAGTAAAGAAAGCGAATGGTATGCTAGCTTTCATTGCAAAAGGATTTGAGTATAGGAGCAGGGAGGTTCTACTGCAGGTGTACAGGGTCATGGTGAGACCACACCCTGGAGTATTGGGTACAGTTTTGGTCTCCAAATCTGAGGAAGGACATTATTGCCATAGAGGGAGTGCAGAGAAGGTTCACCAGACTGATTCCTGGGATGTCAGGACTGTCTTATGAAGAAAGACTGGATAGACTTGGTTTATACTCTCTAGAATTTAGGAGATTGAGAGGGGATCTTATAGAAACTTACAAAATTCTTAAGGGGTTGGACAGGCTAGATGCAGGAGGATTGTTCCCAATGTTGGGGAAGTCCAGGACAAGGGGTCACAGCTTAAGGATAAGGGGGAAATCCTTTAAAACTGAGATGAGAAGAACTTTTTTCACACAGCTAGTGGTGAATCTCTGGAACTTTCTGCCACAGAGGGTAGTTGAGGCCAGTTCATTGGCTATATTTAAGAGGGAGTTAGATGTGGCCCTTGTGGCTAAGGGGATCAGGGGGTATGGAGAGAAGGCAGGTACGGGATACTGAGTTGGATGATCAGCCATGATCATATTGAATGGATGTGCAGGCTCGAAGGGCCTAATGGCCTACTCCTGCACCTAATTTCTATGTTTCTAAGTCATCTGTAGTGCAGCTCTAATTTAAAATGCAATCTAAGAATTTTTATTCACTAAGAAGAAAGAAGATTCCTTGAAAAGTGTGTTATTTATTATTTTCAATTAGGAATGTTCATCTGGGCTTCAGTGGATGGTATGGTTGATAAAATATATCTGCAGTTTTTCTTAAATTGAATATTACTGTTTCTCAAATCATTGCTGTTTGAGGTTTCTGCCTGGGAGACTGTGGCAGACACAGCCATTGATTTTTTATTGTGGTTAATTGAGAATTTCTATGCTTCTGTCTGCTAATTTTGACTTCTGAATTATTTTTCTCCGAATAATCCAATTAAATATTTGAATCAAAGTTAATTACAAATGGTTATAATTTTCCCGAGAATATTGGAATTCATTATTTGCTTTTAATTTAGATTCTATAGTGATTCCGTAAACAAAGAATGAGCCAGTTGGAATAAGGACAAATATATTTACTGAATTGAATTACAGTCTTGCGTGTAGGTAGTAAGAAACTCTGAAAGAAATGGTCAAAGACTCCACTATAAACATGTTAATAATTAGAAAGACAATTCTAATAACAATTCCATGTGAAGAAAATGTAAGAAATAAAATCAATGGTCCAAGCAGGGTAGGTTTGGACTCTGTGAAGTCCAGGAAAATAGTAAGATTAAACAAGAACTTACCAGTTTGAAGTTTGATCATTATTTTATGAGGAGTAACGTTGATGGAATACGTGAAGAACCCCGCCAGGACGCATGCATGTCATTCTTCAAAGCAGCGGTGTGAAATCACAGATAACTGTAATGACTAAACATAGTAAGATTAGAGAAGAGATACCAGTTGAGTATATGATCAAGGGTGGGAACGGAGGGCACGTATTCCCTCAACGTTACACCTCATAAAATAACGATCAAACTTCAAACTGGAAAGTTCTCGTTTAATCTTACTATTTTACTTCGGAGTCACGTGAGTGATTACGTGAAGATTTTAAAGCTCTGTGATTTCATGCCGTGGAAATGAGTCCATGCATCACATCTGCCTTGATTATGGGGAGAATAGTGTTAACATCATTAGACATCAATACGATATTGAAAACCGAACGATAAATATATGAACACCAATTATTGCCCCTATTGATGGGGAAAATTATATTACAGAACTTAAATTTGTTTCTGCAAATGTTCTAGGTTCAATGACTGGTTTGTTATAAAGTCGTTGGAAAGTTTCCTCCGTTGACCATCCTGCTGTCTTGAGGATTTGGTCCATAGGAGTGTCCAACTTCATAGCTGCCGATGTAGCTGCAGCCCTGGTGGAGTGAGATTTAAAATGCTAGTGTCTACTCCACCCTTTCTAAGGACCTTTTTTAGCCATCTAGAGATGGTCTGGACTGTCACTGTTTTGAGTGGCTGTTTGTAGCTAATTAAAGTGACATTTCTTCCCTCTGATGATCTTAGTATACTCCATATATAATAGTAAGTGTGTTACAATACAGAGACGACCATCTGTCCGGTAGGCCCTGTCTGTTCTGTTTGACTATTTCATTGATGTGAAAAGTTAAATTTCCAGATGAAATAATCATGTTGTCCAGCCTTAGTTTCTGTAGTGACTGGACCCTTTGTGCCGTGACCAAGGCCATCAGCATGACTGTTTTCATAGTCAGTTTCTGTAAGGACAGAGCTGTAGCTGGAGACCAGTTTCTTAACATGGTCAGTAAAATGCTCACATCCCATATTTGGGAGTACCTGGTTCTTGGGGGATTTACATTAAAATGCCCCTCATGAGTTTGGTTACCAGGGTGTGTCCCAACAGAATGTTCATAGATCTGTGGGTGATGCTATTGCCGGCCAATGAGTTTTGAGGCATTTGTTTGAACTTGAGCAGATAGGATGTGTCTATACACTTCAGAACCAGGCCATAACACTCCCACCACTGTGTTTTGCAGACGAGGTGGTATGCTATGGAACATTGGCAGTTCCTTCAGTTCTGTCCTCCATACTTCACAGTGATGCTCTTGCCATCACTTTGATCTAAGTTAATCTTCATCTCATCTGTCCACAGACCTTTTTCCAGAACTGTGATTGCTCTTTTAAGTACTTCTTGGCAACCTGACCATTCTAGTTTTGCAGCTGACCAGTGGTTTGCATCTTGCAGTGTAACCTCTGTATTTCTGTTCATGATGTCTTCTGCAGACAATGGTCATTGACAAATCCACACCTGACTCCTGAAGAGTGTTTCTGATCTGTCGGACATGTGTTTGGGGGTTTTTCATTATTATGGAGAGAATTCTTCTGTCATCAGCTGTGGAGGTCTTCCTTGACCTGCCAATCCCTTTACGATGAGTGCCCTCTATCTTCACCAGTGCTCTCTATCTTCTTAATGATGTTCCAATGTTTGATTTTGGCTGATGTCTCTAACAGTTTTATTTGTGTTTCTTAGTCTCATAATGGCTTCTTTAACTTTCAGTGGCACAGCTTTGGTCCTGATGTTGATAAGCAGTAATACAAGTTTCCAAATGTGATGAAAAGACTGGAGGAAAGACTAGGTACTGAGAACTCTCTTATACCTGCATGGAGGCAATTCAGCACACCTGAGCAATTACAAATGTCTGTGAAGCCTTGTGTCCCAAACATTATTGTGCCCTGAAATGGGGGGATTAGGTATAAACACAGCTGTAATTTCTACATGGTAAAACCAAAATGTATAAAATGGCCTTGATGAAAATCTGACTATGTGCACCATAACCACATGTGATTTATTTTCTATCACAAATCTCATATTGTGGAGTACAGATGCAAATAAATTAACGATGAGTCTTTGTCCCAAATATTATGGTGGGCACTGCATATTATAACACACATAACATCACCTTGTTCTCTTTCACTATATCCTAGTTTTAAAACGTAGATGTGATGATAAAAGATAGATGTGATGATAAACTGGTCATGTTTTTTTCGTTATCTTTTAAACTAATGATTAAATTATTATCTTCAAATTCTTCCAGTTATTGATTGCTTTATCAGTATTCATCAGTTGTGTTTGGACCCTTCATATCGTGAATAGTTGACCCTATTACTTCTACCAGGGTATCAACTAATGTGTCGAACATAAGGCTGTAGACCAAGGTTTAGTATAACTTAATCTTTATTAGCACGAGTTACATAAGCATGCATGCTTGACTTCTAATAACTTCTCATTTCTTACAGTAAATTACAAGTCTCATGGCTTGGACTCAAATGCTACCCAGATGAATTAATTAGTCAGATTTACTCTGCTGGTCTTTGCCCAGCTTCATATTTTGGACCGACTTTCTTGCTATGGTTTTTCCTGGCTTGTCACTGGATTGCCTTTCTTATATAATTTTCTTTCCTTCTAAGAGAAGAATTGGTTTTAATCCAAGATCTTTATGACTTTGAATTCAATTATTTCAAGTTGTCACATCCAAGGACTGAATAAACAAAAATACATATATATTTTCCTTATCAAGCTGGAGAGTTCTTAACTATAATGTTGTCTGTTCATATTTTCCTTCTCATCATATAGTCCTTTTGCAAAATGGCTTATAACAAACACCTTATCCTTTATGCACTCTTTCCTTAAAACCAAGGACACACCACATAATCATCAAACTATCATCAGCTATATTCTTACCAGATGTCACTCAGGTCACTGTACTTCTTTGTTTTTGTGGTCGAGTATTTCACATTGTCTCTCCCTCTAGTCATTTACATCCTCCTAAAGTCCATTAGGATACTTGTCTCCTGCTATAATATCTTCAGTTTGAATTAAAGACACATTTTGAAATGGCAAAACTGTAATGTTGGCATGAAATATTGCAATTGCTCTGGCCAATAGTGCAAGAAACTGCAGAGAGTTGTGCACACAGCCTAGTCTAACGTGCTAACCAGCTTGCCCCACATTGACCCCATTGACTCCACGTCATGCTGCTTTGGAAAGCAGCCAACATTATCAAGGACTGCTCGTACTCTGGTCATATACTCTTGACCCCTCTCCTGTTGGGCAGAAGATACAAATGCTTTAAAACATGTTTTGCCAGATTCAAGATCAGCTTCTTCCCCTGCGTCATCATACTCCTGATCAGACCTCTCATATATTAGGAATGAATATTCTCATCTTCTAATGTACCCTGATGCAGCCCTTGCTCTTTTGTTATCTGTACTTTCCTTTGTAGACATGACATTATATTTTGCACTGTTTATTTTTCCTTTTGCATTACCCATTTTTCATATAATGTGATTGCTTTCATGTTTGGTATGATCTGATTCGATAGCACATAAAACAAAGTTTTTCACAGTAACTCGGTACATGTAACAATAATAAGTTAATACCAATACTAACATTTTGTTGATTTAAGTGTGAAGTGACATTTGGTGTTTGTAAGGATTGTAACAAAAGAATATAATTGTTTTGAAATCTTAATACCATTTCAGTGAAATATGTTTTGAGTCATTTTCTGTCTCAGTTTATGACTGCATCCAATTTATGGAAGCAGCTTTTTATGCTCTATTCGTAGCAATTTCCACCAAGATATCCCGATGGCATTCTGCTTTATTTTCATGAAAGCAGACATGAATGCATTAAAATTGCTTCATTATCCAGCTGTGTAAAAATGGCACCTTGCTGCAATGAATAAAGAATGTGATTCAGTTCCTTGACATGGACACCACATCTGAAGAAGAGAGTAAATTCAGATGATTTAAAAAAAATGTTTCAAACAAATGCCATTCTTCCTGTTATCCTAGAAGCCTTGAAACCAGTAGATGTAAGCAGAATATACTTGCCTGCAGCCAGTGGGAATGTCATGCTAATGCACATTAACAATTGTATTTTATTCATCGACATACCTAATATATTCGGTTATGCTAAATTATGCCATGCCTTTGTAGGTGATGAGAAACGGTATGTACATCTATATTAAATGCATTTTCTTGGGGCCTTTTGGTGTTTGGAAATATTTTGCACATCTTGTTTTCAACAAAGCTGACTCGTTCATGCTTTCTGTGGGCAGAAATTTGTCTTGTCGAAAGAGATTTGAACAGAGTGTGAAGCAGGCTGTTAACTAGCTATCACTTGTTTAGTACTGCTGCGCAAGACCAATTTCTATCCTTTAGTTTTACAGAAAAACATTCTCGCCTCTGGGGGGGTGGAGAGGGTGGGGGGTGTAATTGTTGTTTTTTATTGGGAATGGAGAGATGCAAATATATCAATATCATCATCGCAAAATGAGCTGAGAAGTAATTTGCAATTTCTGATATTAAGTAATATGAGGGTAGCATGGTGGCACACCGGTAGAGTTGCTGCCTTATGCCCCTGTCCCACTTAGGAAACCTGAACCTCTGGAGACTTTGCGCCCCACCCAAAGTTTCCGTGCAGTTCACGGAGGTTCCCGGAGGTTTTGGTCAGTCTCCCTACCTGCTTCCACCACCTGCAACCTCTGGGAACCGCAACCACCAGCAACCTCTCCTTCATTATCAGCAAATGAAGCAGCTGATTGTCGACTTCAGAAAGCAGGGTCAAATACTGGCCCCAGTCTGTATTAATAGTGCAGAAGTGCAGATGGTCAAGAGCTTCAGGTTCCTTGGCTTAAATATCACAAACAATCACCTGGTCTAATCACATTAGTGCTATGACCAGTTAGTCTAACATCGGTAGTGGGGAAACTGCTAGAGTCAGTTATTAAAGATGGAATAGCAGCACATTTGGAAAGTGGTGAAATCATTGGACAAAGTCAGCATGGATTTATGAAAGGTAAATCATGTCTGACAAATCTTATAGAATTTTTTTAGGATGTAACTAGTAGAGTGGACAAGGGAGAACCAGTGGATGTGTTATATCTGGACTTTCAGAAGGCTTTCGACAAGGTCCAACATAAGAGATTAATATACAAGCTTAAAGCACATGGTATTGGGGGTTCAGTATTGAAGTGGATAGAGAACTGGCTGGCAGACAGGAAGCAAAGACTAGGAGTAAACAGATCCTTTTCAGAATGGCAGGCAGTGACTAGTGGGGTACCGCAAGGCTCAATGCTGGGACCCCAACTATTTACAATATATATTAATGATTTGGACGAGGGAATTGAATGCAACATCTCCAAGCTTGCGGAAGACACGAATCTGGGGGGCAGTGTTAACTGTGAGGAGGATGCTAGGAGGCTGCAAGGTGACTTGGATAGACTGGGTGAGTGGGCAAATGCATGGCAGATGCAGTATAATGTGGATAAATATGAGGTTTGGTGGCAAAAACAGGAAAGTAGACTATTATCTGAATGGTGGCCGATTAGGAAAAGGGGAGATGCAACAAGACCTGGGTGTCATGGTACACCAGTCATTGAAAGTAGGCATGCATGTGCAGCAGGCAGTGAAGAAAGTGAATGGTATGTTAGCATTCATAGCAAACGGATTTGAGTATAGGAGCAGGGGGGTTCTACAGCAGGTGTACAGGGTCTTGGTGAGACCACACCTGGAGTATTGCGTACAGTTTTGGTCTCCTAATCTGAGGAAAGACACTCTTGCCATAGAGGGAGTACAGAGAAGGTTCACCAGACTGATTCCTGGTATGTCAGGACTTTCATATGAAGAAAGACTGGATAGACTCGGCTTGTATTCATTAGAATTTAGAAGGTTGCGGGGGGATCTTATAGAAACTTACAAAATTCTTAAGGGGTTGTACAGGCTAGATGCAGGAAGACTGTTCCCGATGTTGGGGAAGTCCAGAACAAGGGGTCACATTTTAAGGATAAGGGGGAAATCTTTTAGGACCGAGATGAGAAAACCATTTTTCACACAGAGAGTGGTGAATCTCTGGAATAAGGTAGTTGAGGCCAGTTCATTGGCTATATTTAAGAGGGAGTTAGATGTGGCCCTTGTGGCTAAAGGGATCAGGGGGTATGGAAAGAAGGCAGGTACGGGATACTGAGTTGGATGATCAGCCATGATCATATTGAATGATGATGCAGGCTCGAAGGGCTGAATGGCCTACTCATGCACCTAGTTTCTATGTTTGTATGTTTCTACGTCGCTGATGTGCAGGACAGACAGGTGGATGCCTGCCTAGTCACCTTGGACCAAGAGAAGGCCTTCGATAGGATATCCCACATGTAAATGAGGGACGTGCTCTTCAAAATGGGCTTTGGGGAGGGAATCAGAAATTGGATTCAACTGTTCAAGACCGATATCTGTAGTGCAGTTCAAATCAATGGGTGGGAATCAGACAGCTTCCCCGTCAGGTCTGGAGTCAAGCAGGGTTGCCCTCTCTCCCCTGTCTTGTTCGACTGCTGTATGAACCTTTTGCCGAGTCCATCAGGAAGGATGCGAGCATAAGAGGAGCGACATTGCCAGGCAGTGGGGCACTCAGGTCAAAACCTCCCTGTACATGGACGATGTCGCCGTCTTCTGCTCGGATCCAGTGTCGGTCCACAGATTGATCAGCATCTGCGACCAGTTTGAGTCGGCCATGGGGTGAACCGCAGAAAGAGCGTTGCCATGCTCTTTGGCAACTGGCCCGACCGATCTTCCGTTCCCTTCACCATCAAGCCCGACTTCTTGAAAGTGCTGGGGATCTGGTTCGGGGGGGCTGAGGCATGTGACAGGAATTGGCTGGAGCTGATAGCCAAGGTGGGGAAGAAACTGGAACTGTGGGGGCAACGCTCCCACTCTATAATGGGGAAAAAATTGGTCATTGGGTGTGAAATGCTCTGGGGACTGCTGTACTTGTTACAGGTGTGGCCTATCCCTTCCTCCAGTCTTCCAGTTCATCTGGGGTTCGAGGATGGACCGGGTGCGATGGGCCACAATGCACAAGTCGCAGACTACAAGGGTAAAAAGCGTGCCCAACATCGCCCTCATCCTGATGGCCAACTTCATGTGTGGCTACATCAGGCAGAGCCAAGGCACGTGGGCACCAAGTGCAACTACCTGCTGAGGTTCTACCTGTCCCCAGTGTTGTGAAGGATGGGCCTGGCGCAGATGCCACGCAATGTGCCAGTCAGCTGGACATTGCCGCCCTATCTGTCGTTCATGGAAAGGTTCTTCCGGACCAACACCTTTGACCACAAGTCTGTCGGGCAGCGGTCAGCACGGAACGTCATGCAGGCACTGCAGGGAAATAACTCCATGGATCCGGTGGCGTGGTTCCCAGAGCAGACTGTCCAGCTAGTCTTGTAAAATGCCTCATCATCAGTACTCACCAACAAGCACCAAGACCAGGCTTGGCTGGCGGTGAGGGGAGCCCTCCCAGTCAGATCCTTCCTGCACCATTAGAACCTCACTACCAGCGCACACTGCCCTCGGGACGGCTGCTATGGAGAGGAGACGGTTGCCCACCTCTTTCCAGAGTGTAGATTCACAAAGAGAGTCTGGAGAGGTCTGCAAGGGTCCTTGTCACGGTTGATTCCGAACAGCTCCATCACAGAGGATTCTGTGATTTTCGGACTATTCCCAGGGACGCATTCAGAGATGGACATCGACTGTTGCTGGATGGTCATCAACTTGGTGAAAGATGTTCTTTGCTCTGCCCGAGCATTGTTCACCACCCAGCGGAGCAAGATGTCCGTCAGGGAATGCTGCCGACTGGCCCGCTGCAGACTGCAGGAGTACGTGCTGAGGGACGCACTGAAGCTCGGTGCAGCCAACGCCAAGGCTCGATGGGGGAGGACCACGGTCTAGGGTCCTTCCGCTGCTGGACATGGGGGGCAGGAAGTGGTGGAGATGCCCCTCAAGATAAGGGAAGGGATTCCATGCCAGTGGGCCACATGAGTGGCAAGGGTGGGGGATAAATTTGTGATTTGGGGAAACTGTATTGTATATATCTATAGCCTCCGAGAATGTCGGATTTGATTTAAATTGATTTGATTTAATTTATTGTCATTGTTTTCAATTAAGAGACAACAACATTCTCTTTCCCTTACAGTCATACAAAAAGTAAAATTAAAAAAAACCCACAAAAACATAGAACACAGTAGACCTCAACACAAACATCCCCACATCGGCACCAAAGTTCCCCACTGTGTCGTCCAGTCAACCTCCTCGCTGATGTTCCCCAATGTTCACCCATGCTTGGGGCCTCCTGAGCACCCCGTAGTCGCCGCTACGGGTGTCCCGATGTTCAGGTCCTCTCGCCGGGAACAATGGAACCCCGATGTCGAACGAGGGAACATCCTCAGCGGCCTGGACCTCTGAATCGGCCACCTTCCACCTTCACGCTGGTGACCACCAGCAAAGGGTCCCAGGACTCTATGATGTTAAAGTCGGCACCGCCTGTGTTGGGAGCTACGCACCCACAGCGGCCCAACACTCCGGAGCTCCAAGCGGCGATCCCAGGTAAGGCCTCGCCCGCTCCGCGATATATCGAGCGCAGCGCTGCAGCTGCTGAAGTCCGGTCCCGGCAGGAAAGGCCGTGCCAATCCAGTTGGAAGGCCGTGGGGGGGAGGGGGCGAGGACGCGACTCGGATAATAGCCACATCCTCGCCAGGAAGCGACTGAAGGACGGTTCCCCCCTTACCCTACCCACTTACCCCCTCACCTTACCCACCCAACCAGACCGTGGGCTATGGCAGCTAGTACCAGCGCCACCGGATGGAGTTTTGTATGGATCATGTATTGTATATATTTATTTCTCGAATAAAGTCTATTTTGAATTAATTTAAGAAATGTCCAAGAAACAGCACTACTTCGTCAGAAGGCTAAATCATTTGGCTTGCCTCCAATGACTCTTACCAATTTCTACAGGTTCACCATAAATAAAGAATCGTATCCTGATGTATTGCAGCTTGTTATGGCAACTACACTGTTGTAGACCACAATAAATTGTAGAGAATTATAAACCAGTCCATCATACAAACCAGTCTCTCCTCATCAACTATCTGTACTTCATGCTGCTTTGGGAAAGAAGCCAACATAATCAAGGACTCATTCCACTCTGGTCATTCCTTCTTCTCCCTGCACCCGTATGGCAGAAGGTGCAGAAACATGAAATTGTGCACCACCTTCTTCACCTCTGATATCAGGCTCCTTCCATAAGCTAGTTTTCTGTCCAATTCACCTCTACCCCATTGCGGACATTGGACTGTGTCCATGGAACTGATATGCGATAATGGGCTAGAATGCTGAGAATTATATTCTGCATTCTGTATCTTCACCTTCACTCTACTTCCTAATGCTTTTCCCATGTCATATTGCATCTGCTGAGTCTTTGCCCATATGCAGTTTGTCTGTGTCTCCTTGAAGCCGTTACTTCCTCCTGCCCAATCTCAGTCCCACTCATGGGCAAACATGAAAATAGGACCTTCGGTCCCCATAGCCAAATCAATGATAGTAATTGTGAATAACTGGGGCCAAACCATCTGTCCATGATATTCCATTAGTCACAGATGCCAATCTGAGAGGGAGCTCTTTATTCCCACCCTTTGTTTTCTCTCTTGATAACATTTATTGCAAAATTACTAGGATTGGCATGGCTTTTTCATGATGCAACTTGTCTTTTAACCATTGTCAATTAATGGGCTTCAATAATGAAATGATGTATTAATTTAAAACTATTGGAGCCTATGACAATGAAGGATAGTGACAAAAAAAGGTGACTGGACTCAGAAATAAACCAAATCGACCAATTGGCAACCATTCGAGGTAAAACACAAAATACTGGATGAACTCAACTGATCAGGCAGCATCTTTGCCTGAACAGCTGATTTAGTCCAGCACTTTCTATAAGAAGGAACTGCAGATGCTGGTTTGTACTGAAGATAGACACAAAATGCTTGAGTAACTCAGCGGGTCAGGCATAATCTCTGGAGAACATGTATGGGTGACCTTATGGGTAGGAACCCATCTTCAGACTATTTTCGTCTACCACTGTTTTGGTCAAGATTCCAACACCTGCAGTTCCTTGTGCAACCATTAGGGGCAGATCTTCAGATAACTGGCAAGTTGGTCGAAGTCGCCGGACACATGCTGTTCCGCAAACTTGCTCCTGGTGTGGTCCAAGGTCCAGGACAGTGACAAGGACATCCCTGGTGATGACAGTGACAAGCACGCACATCCCTAGTGATGGCTCCGACCCTGACTGGCCTTAAGACGTGACCAGGACCAGCCGTGTGCACAGCAATGTCCGAGCACTGAATGGTCTGCTCTGCGGCATAATATGGTGAACGTATTCTAAACAACACCGGCTTTACAGCTCATTGTAATGATGTTACAAAACCTACCTTCAGCGGCGCTGCAGATCGGCCAAGGGCTGTGTGCGCTACTTCGGCGTCTTTGGGGGGGGGGGGGGGGGGGGGGGGGGGGGAAGGAATTAAAATGCAGGTTTGTATCGCTTGTCGGAGAGGGATTTCCTCGGGCTGCTAGTCGATGAAGAAAAAACGATCTGACTTCCGTTCTCGGTTTTAAAAAAAATTGCTGAACAATTTAAGAGGTGGATTAAAGTGAAAAGTGACTTTGAACGCCCTCAATGCCTTCAACGTGACGGATCGTAATATCAGGACAAAACAAAGGGTAAGTCGTCTATTTCACATATAATCTTGCTTCTTGGGTTGCTTTAGTCAACTTTTACGATGCAAAAATGTTATTTAGTCCCCAAACGATTCGGCCATGTCTTGCCCACCGATATGGGGTTAAAATTCATGGCAACGACAACGGCAACGTTCCATTCAATCGTATTCCAGAAACACCCACTCGTAAGATGATTAAAATTCTCTTTTTTTTGGACAATCATGTCATAAGAGCACCTAAATCATCTATATTTTGTGTAATTGTCTATCCATAATCAATATTTTTATACTAAATATCCACAACAGTTTTAGTCAGATGTATTGTGCAAAAAATAATAATTTGGATTATATTGATAGTGGATGTTTCTAGATTAATTTATGGGAATTAAACATTAAATACCTTCATGACATTGAGATTTTAAAATCATGTTATATTGTGAATTCTTGTGTGAATGGGTTTGTTATTTCGATACTTTGGCAATTTAAAAAAATTAGCCTTTCCTTAAGAAATGGATAGATGTTTAGATCTAATAATTGAATTTAAATGAATTTAATTGATTAGATGAATTTAATTGATTTGATGAACCTGATGAATATGAATTTTTTGTTGGGTATTTACAATTTGTTTTAGCGTTTAACTTTATCATTTCTACCTTTTTTCTAAAACTGCAAATAATAACCTCTGTTAATGCTGTTCAGTGTTTTTTTTCCTATACATTTTAAACAGATGTCTCCAAAGAAGAAATGCAAAATTGTGAATCCAAATGCCCAGCAAAAGAGACTGATTTCGACAGCATTCGCAGAGATTATCCGAGAGTAGTCCAACTCCAAATGTGATGATCTAAAGGACATTCTTAATGGGAAAGTATTGGGCAGAAAGGCATATCATGCGTGGTTTGAAGAGCAAAAACCTGTGGTTTACAATGCCAAAATTGAAAAGTTGAGGAAAAACAAGGTGTACAGAGTTGCTTATTGGTTACAATCTGGGGTGGGAGATTGCAACCTTCACGTGGTCCGCCCTGTTTCAACTAATGCAATCAACCTGGCGTGCACAATGAAATAAGATAGTAGGGATAGTATCAAAACAAAAGATGAAGCGTACAAATTAGCCAGAAAAAGCAGCCTACCAGAGGACTGGGAGAAATTCAGAGACCAGCAGAGGAGGACAAAGGGCTTAATTAGGAAAGGGAAAATAGATTATGAAAGAAATCTGGCAGGAAACATAAAAACTGACAGCAAAAGCTTTTATAGATATGTGAAGAGAAAAAGATAAGTTAAAACAAATGTTGGTCCCTTGCAGTCAGAAACGGGTGAATTGATCATGGGGAACAAGGAGATGGCAGACCAATTGAATAACTACTTTGGTTCTGTCATCACTAAGGAAGATATAAATAATCTGCCGGAAATAGCATGGGACCGGGGGTCAAATGAGATGGGGGAACTGAGTGAAATCCAGGTTAGCCGGGAAGTGGTGTTAGGTAAATTGAATGGATTAAAGGCCGATAAATCCCCAGGGCCAGATAGGCTGCATCCCAGAGTACTTAAGGAAGTAGCCCCAGAAATAGTGGATTCATTAGTGATAATTTTGCAAAAGTCTTTAGATTCTGGAGTAGTTCCTGAGGATTGGAGGGTAGCTAATGTAACCCCACTTTTTAAAAAGGGAGGGAGAGAGAAAACGGGGAATTACAGACCAATTAGTCTAATGTCGGTAGTGGGAAAACTGCTAGAATCAGTTAATAAAGATGGGATAGCAGCACATTTGGACAGTGGTGAAATCATTGGACAAAGTCAGCATGGATTTATGAAAGGTAAATCATGTCTGATGAATCTTATAGAATTTTTCGAGGATGTAACTAGTAGAGTGGATAAGGGAGAACCAGTGGATGTGTTATATCTGGATTTTCAGAAGGCATTCGACAAGGTCCCACATAAGAGATTAGTATACAAACTTAAAGCACGCGGTATTGGGGGTTCAGTATTGATGTGGATAGAGAACTGGTTGGCAGAAAGGAAGCAAAGAGTAGGAGTGAACGGGTCCTTTACACAATGGCAGGCAGTGACTAGTGGAGTGCCGCAAGGCTCAGTTCTGGGACCCCAGCTATTTACAATATATATTAATGATTTGGACGAGGGAATTGAATGCAACATCTCCAAGTTTGCGGATGACACAAAGCTGAGGGGCAGTGTTAGCTGTGAGGAGGATGCTAGGAGGCTGCAAGGTGACTTGGATAGGCTGGGTGAGTGGGCAAATGCATGGCAGATGCAGTATAATGTGGATAAATGTGAGGTGATCCACTTTGGTGGCAAAAACAGGAAAGTAGATTATTATCTGAATGGTGGCCGATTAGGAAAGGGGGGAGATGCAAGGAGACCTGGGTGTCATGGTACACCAGTCATTAAAAGTAGGCATGCAGGTGCAGCAGGCAGTGAAGAAGGCGAATGGTATGTTGGCATTCATAGCAAAAGGATTTGAGTATAGGAGCAGGGAGGTTCTACTGCAGTTGTACAGGGTCTTGGTGAGACCACACCTGGTGTATTGCGTACAGTTTTGGTCTCCTAATCTGAGGAAAGACATTCTTGCCATAGAGGGAGTACAGAGAAGGTTCACCAGACTGATTCCTGGGATGTCAGGACTTTCATATGAAGAAAGACTGGCTAGACTTGGTTTGTACTCGCTAGAATTTAGAAGATTGAGGGGGGATCTTATAGAAACTTACAAAATTCTTAAGGGGTTGGACAGGCTAGATGTAGGAAGATTGTTCCCGATGTTGGGGAAGTCCAGAACAAGGGGTCATAGTTTAAGGATAAGGGGGAAATCTTTTAGGGCCAAGATGAGGAAAACTTTTTTCACACAGAGAGTGGTGAATCTCTGGAATTCTCTGCCGCAGAAGGTAGTTGAGGCCAGTTCATTGGCTATATTTAAGAGGGAGTTAGATATGGCCCTTGTGGCTAAAGGGATCAGGGGGTATGGAGAGAAGGCAGGAACCGGATACTGAGTTGGATGATCAGCCATGATCATATTGAATGGCGGTGCAGGCTCGAAGGGCCGAATGGCCAACTCCTGCACCTATTTTCTATATTTCTAAGATCAAATAGAACAAGTTGCCCTACAACTTTAGGCTGTGCACGCCATACGCAAAAAGAAGAAGTTACAATCTGAAGAGTTCCATTAAAAGAATAATGGAATTAAAAATATGGGACACCTTTACAAGGAAGGCTCTTTTTTGACATTTCAGGAGTTGCAACAGGTTTATGGACTTCGAGGGAATGATTATTTCAGATATCTTCAACTTAGAAATTATGTTAAATCAAATTCTAAAAACTTTCGAAATAGAAACCCAGAGATTCTTGACGAATGTTGGAATAAGCATCCTAATACAGAAAAATTAATATCTTTTATATATAATATCTTATTAGACAGTGACATCCCTATGACGGACCTACACAGACAAGCATGGGAAAAAGAATTAAATCAGGTAATAACGAAAGACACTTGGGAAGAAAGTTTACAATACATACATCAGTGTTCACTAAACGCCAGACACTCTCTAATACAATTTAAAGTAATACATAGGTTACATTACGCCAAAACAAAATTACATAAAATTTTTCAACATATCTCACCTATATGTGATAAATGTCAACATTCAGAAGCTACGTTATCGCACATGTTTACAAGCTGTACAAAAATTAAAAATTTTTGGGTAAATATTTTTAGTATAATATCCAAAGTAACCAAAACACAACTGGAACCAAACTCAAAATTAATAATTCTCGGAATATTAGAATTAAATCAAACATTTAGAATAACACAAAGAAACTTTATCGATTACAGTTTAATAATAGGAAAAAAATTAATCCTAAAATTTTGGAAAGGCCCTACGGCCCCCACAATCAGAATGTGGATTATAGAAATGACGGAGACCTTAAACGTGGAAAGAATTAGACTTGCCCTGTTGGACAAACAGGAATTATTCGTTGGAACATGGTCTCCTTTTATTGAGTACTTAAAGGGTCAGAATAGTTCAGCACAGGAACCTGACTAGCACCCGGACTAAAGATTGGATGAAATACTACACTTTGAAATATACGAACATATCTCGAATGATGTCTTTAAACTTAAACAAACTTTTCCATTCTTCCTTAATTACCTTTTTCACCCCTCTCTCTTTTTTTTTTTTTTTTAATTTTTTTTATTTTTTTATTTTTTTTTTATTTTCCCCCTCTCTTTCCCTCTTCTTTCCCTCTATTTCACCTATCCTTTTAGTTCTATCTAGTTATAAAAAAAAAAAAAACGAAGAAAAATGTAAAAAATATTGGAGACAATGTAATAATAACTGTCAATGTTATCATTTTAAAAATGTAAGACAGTAATGATGTAATAGACTATGTACTTATCTCCAATAATAATAAAAATATAAATAAAAAAAAAAAAAAAAAATACAATCTGAAGAGTATAATGATGCTACTGATTATGATATGCCAATGTAAGTCAAGTCAAGTCAAGTCAAGTTTATTTGTCACATACACATACGAGATGTGCAGTGAAATGAGTGGCAATGCTCGTGGACTTTTGTGCAAAAAGACAAACAATCAAACAACCAAACAAACTATAAACACAATCATAACACACATATTATTTTACATGATAGATAATGGAAGGAAAAACGTTCAGTAGAGATAGTCCCTGGTGGATAGGCGTTTACAGTCCGAATGGCCTCTGGGACGAAACTCCTTCTCAACCTCTCCGTTCTCACCGCATGGCAACGGAGGCGTTTGCCTGACCGTAGCAGCTGGAACAGTCCGTTGCAGGGGTGGAAGGGGTCTCTCATGATATTGTTGGCTCTGGAGTTGCACCTCCTGATGTATAGTTCCTGCAGGGGGGCAAGTGAAGTTCCCATAGTGCGTTCGACCGAACGCACTACTCTCTGCAGAGCCTTCTTGTCCTCAGCAGAACAATTCCCAAACCAGATGGTAATGTTCCCGGAAAAGATGCTTTCCACCGCCGCTGCGTAGAAGCACTGGAGGATCCTCAGAGACACTCTGAATTTCCTCAATTGCCTGAGGTGGTAAAGGCATTGCCTTGCCTTACTCGCCAGCTTACCAGCTCACAAATGATCTTCTCCATAAAGACTTGGCCTATTGCTAGAAATTGTAAT
This sequence comes from Leucoraja erinaceus, assembly GCF_028641065.1. Taxonomy (NCBI): domain Eukaryota; kingdom Metazoa; phylum Chordata; class Chondrichthyes; order Rajiformes; family Rajidae; genus Leucoraja; species Leucoraja erinaceus. Next base: position 58,643,439 of record NC_073379.1, read on the forward strand.
TTATTTACCTATCTGTATTACAGCATATAATACAATAATATTAGAGTTCTGATCTTGAGAATATCACATTTTTGAATTTTCAAAACAGTCTGGTTGTTTATACTATTTCCGTCACAACGGCCAATTTTGTAATTAGATACAATTAGGTAACTAACTAATTAATTATATGCTTTAATTTCAGGTCATCCAAGTAAGATGTTTCATATTTGTTTTAGAATGCTTCAATCTATAATAACTGAAAATGTCATCCAATCCTCTTAATTTTTAAGAAAGTTATGGACTTTTGACTGTCCTCGATCACAGCTTTTGTGTTAAGTCAATGGAAAAACAATAGGGAACAAGATGCTAATTTCCGAGTATGAAAATGGCCATAACCGTTTTAATACTGAAGATATGAAAGCGAATTAAGTATCAAATTAAACGTATTTTTTGTGTTTTATCTGATGGGATAAATTGCAGACTTGACTTTTTAAATCTCAAAATTTTGTAACATTGCTTCTCATTGGTTGTGTTCTTCATCTTCCGGCATTTATCACTCCGTTTTTGCTAGTTGTTGATTTATTTTTGCAAAGAGAAATGTCAAAATATTAAATTGTTGTGATAAATTGTAAATTGACTTTGTTTCCCATTTGCTATGAGCTTTGCCTAATTCAGATGTGGATGCTACCTAAACTGCGTCCATTATTCATCTTTGAGGTCGTTTAAAGGACGCCCTCAGCTGAAGAGAGGAGTTCAGGATCTTGACATCAACTTCTATAAGGAAGTGACAGGGCCTGCAGTGGGGCATGTGGCATCCCAAGGATCACAGTGCCTCGACACATAGTGGAGACAGTGTCCAGCGGAGAACAATGAAACGGCAGGCGGAAGGAGATAAAATAAAAAATCCATTAAAAGCTGACGATTATGAGATTAACTACCATCTGCTGAAGGGAAGATGGCGTACCGCAAGGCTCAGTGCTGGGACCCCAGCTATTTACAATATATATATTAATGATTTGGATGAGGGAATTGAATGCAACATCTCCAAGTTTGCAGATGACACGAAACTGGGGGGCAGTGTTAGCTGTGAGGAGGATGCTAGGAGGCTGCAAGGTGACTTGGATAAGTTGGGAGTGTGGGCAAATAGTATAGTATATCTTTATTGCCATTTATTGGCAGATGCAGTATAATGTGGATAAATGTAAGGTTATCCACTTTGGTGGCAAAAACAGGAAAATAGACCATTGTCTGAAAGGTGGCCGATTAGGAAAAGGGGAGATGCAACGAGATCTGGGTGTCATGGTACACCAGTCATTGAAAGCAGGCATGCAGGTGCAGCAGGCAGTGAAGAAAGCAAATGGCATGTTAGCATTCATAGCAAAAGTATTTGAGTTGTACAGGGTTTTGGTGAGACCACACCTGGAGTATTGTGTACAGTTTTGGTCTCCTAATCTGAGGAAAGACATTCTTGCCATAGAGGCAGTACAGAGAAGATTCACCAGACTGATTCCTGGGATGTCAGGACTTTCATATGAAGAAAGACTGGATAGACTCGGCTTGTACTCGCTAGAATTTAGAAGCTTGAGGGGGGATCTTATAGAAACTTACAAAATTCTTAAGCTGTTGGACAGGCTTAATGCAGGAAGATTATTCTTGATGTTGGGGAAGTCCAGAACAAGGGGTCACAGTTTAAGGATAAGGGGGAAGTCTTTTCGGACCAAGATGAGAAATGTATTTTTCACACAGTGAGTGGTGAATCTGTGGAATTCTCTGCCACAGAAAGTAGTTGAGGCCAGTTCATTGGCTATATTTAAGAGGGAGTTAGATGTGGCCCTTGTGGCTAAAGGGATCAGGGGGTATGGAGAGAAAGCAGGTACAGGATACTGAGTTGGATGATCAGCCATGATCACATTGAATAGCGGTGCAGGCTCGAAGGGTCGAATGGCCTACTCCTGCACCTATTTTCTATGTTTCTATGTTCTATGTTCTATGTTTCTATGATCCATTGCAGGCAGTTTGAGAAGAGCCCTCTCGGGAGACAGATGCAGATAATGCTTGACTCGGTGCAACAGATGTTGGAAATCAGAAGCTCAGCCTTTAACGCTGCATCACTTTCCACCGATGCCGTCTGACCCTCAGCATCTTACCAGCATTTTCTGCTTTTATTTCAGATTTCCTGCATCTCCTGTTCGATTTTGATTTTTCAATCAAGGACTGAGGATTGGTTTCCCAGGCTTCCCAATGCAAGCAATAACACAATGGCAACCGAGAAAGCTGGTGGAGAAACAGCTAGAAATATTTCACTCATAGTCTGTGAGATGTACAGGAATTTGACTACTTACATTTTTTTCTTTAACATTTTGTAACACATGCATGTTTTCAAATGCACTTTTTATTTGCGGGGGACATAACTGTTCCCTTGCTGTGCCCTACCTTGAGATGTACCTGTACCTTATACCTTGAGCGCAGTTGCTTTGTTACTTCTTAGTAGGAAATATTTTTTCATCCAAAGTCTACTCATTGTACAACAATTTGGAGGTTTTCTCAGTTGCATATTTTTTGGTTTCCTTAGGTAGGATCTCAGGCTAATGTGATCCATAACAGCTTGCTACTCATAAACAGAGAGGACTGCAGGAGGGTAAAGGAGGAGCCACCCACGACACAGATATACAGGCATTTGATGATTATTTTTCAAGATCTGTCTAAGCAAGGCTCAGTGTCAGGCCAAGTAGGCTATGGCATCTGCAGCCGGCTCGAATCAAATCCTGGTGGATGTGCTGACCACACGTTGCCAGTGGCTGTCATTGCACTCAGGATTTCAGCCTTCAGATTCTGTTAGGATCAGTATGAGCCCTATCCGGGCTCTCCCAATTGGCAGACCACAAATGCAGATGACATGTGACTGATATGGGGTTTTGGTATGATCATTTTCACCTGTGGTGACACATGTCCGTACGGATGGACTCTTGAGCTTAATCTTTTTCTAACTATCTGCAGTTTCTGGGTGCCATATATTGGACATTTCTGATATTCTGACAACACTGAGAACAACCAGGAGGGTTCAAATAGCAAGTGCTTCCATTTCATCAATACATAGCTGGTGTGCGTCCACAAACAGCCGTTGCAGACCTGCAAGCAGATTGAAACGATGGTTGCTTGGAGACGGCATTCACCTTCATAGTTGGCTGAAGATACCCACCAGAATCCCAAAGAGAGAAATGTAAAAGAGCTACGCAGTATGTTACATAACCGCGAGATATGCAACTGAACAATCAAGAACAAAATGCTGCAGGTACTGTAAATCTGTAATAAATGCAAATCAGGCAGTATATTTAGAGATAGAGATGAAGGGAAACAAATTAAAATTCAGGTCAATAATCTTTATCGGAATGTTCATCAACCATTAATGTTGACTCCGTTTTCCTTAATTGATGGTGCGAAACATGCTGAGTATTTTCAAAATATTCTGAGATAGTAAAAGCTATCAGGCTACTGACAGTGTTGTTTGGCTGCCTGGAGAGATCTAGGGGAACTGTACAGAGTACAGCAAATAGGGTGTCCTCGAAGATATACACATAAGTTGGAGTAACTCAGCGGGTCAGGCAGCTTTTCTGGAGAAAAGGAATAGGGGAAATTTTGGGTCAGGGGAAAGGGAAATGAGAGATATAGATGGTAAATAGAACAAATGAATGAAAGATATGCAAAAAGCAACGATGATCAAAGAATGGTTGAGCCCACAATGGTCCATTATTGGTTATGGGGTAGGTGATAATGAATTATGCAAACAGTGAAACTCAACAGGGCGACAGTGGAACTAGTACGATGACTAGGGTGGGGAGGGACAGAGAGAGAGGGGATGCAAGGGTTACTTGATGTTAGGGAAATCAAAATTCATACACTGGGTTGTAAGCTGCCGAAGCAAAATATGAGGTGCTGCTCCTCCAAAATGCGTTTGGTCTCACTATGATAGTGGAGGAGGCCAAGGACCGAAAGGACAATAAGGGAATGGGAGGGGGAGTTAAAGCAATTGGGAGATCACATCGACAAAGCGGACTGAGTGAAGGTGTCCCGCCTGATGGCAGTGTCCTGCCCTCTTTTCTGTTGCATAATAACAAAAAGTATGGTGCTATATGAGGAGCAATGTACAGAGCAAAGATCGCAAAAGGAGAAGGATCTGGAAGATGATGTGGAAATAGCTATTCACACAGATGGAGTGTGGTCCCTTTTAATATTCAGCCCTTCAATTGAATGAGTCCTTGTATACTTGACATGTAGCCATGAACCAACATACTCCGAATGCTAACAGGTCCATCACGTCATGTAGGATAAATTATCCTAAGATGCCCTCCAAGATGCTTACTTAATTCATATTGTAGCAGCAACCACATATTAGATACTGTGTCTAATAGATGTCACTTGGTCAGCCATTCTTTACGAGCTGTTCTGCGACTTAACCAACTATCGCAGTGTACATTCCACCTGCTCCCCATCAAGTCACCTCTGTGTATTTAACCTAAACTATCGAAATTTACACCTGCATTTTCTCATAAACATGTGCAAAGTCCTGCGTGATATTCTCTTTAATTCCGTTCTTGCAATGAGCAATCCATTTGGCCTCAGCTCAGGCAGAAGTATCTGCTCAGTTTCCCAGTCTGACCGCTGTGATACTCTGCAATCAGTGAAAGGCCTGCATGTGTGGCAGGGAGTTCGAAGATGGAGGGGAGGGGATGGATAGAGGTTATGGGGAGAAGGCAGGAGGATGACTGAAGGACAGTTCCCCTTTACTGTACCCTTTTCCCCCCACATAAAAACTGAACACCCCCCCAAAAAAACACACTTTAAACATAACAAAAAAAACAAAGACAACCAGACTGTGGGCATAGGCAGCTAGTGACAGCGCCACCGGATGTCCAGATATATATGTAGCTCACCTTCCCTGGCTTGGTTAGGTCATTAAAATGCTCTCTCCACTGAGTGCAAAAACAAGATAAGTCAAATCAAGTCAAGTCAAGTTCCATTTATTGTCACATGCACCAATTGGTGCAGTGAGATTTGAGTTACCATACAGCCATGCGAATAAAAAGACCATGATACACGATAGAATTTACAATTAACATCCCCACACAGCAGAATCAAGGTTTCCCACTGTGAGGGAAGGCAATAGAGTTCAGTCATCTTCTTCATTGACAACACAACAAGGTAACTGAAAAAGGGTCTTAACCCAAAACATCACCCATTCCTTCTCTGCAGAGATGCTGTCTTACTGAGTTACTCCAGCATTTTGTGTCTAGCTTCAGTGTAAACCAACATCTGTAGTTCCTTCCTACTCTCCTGCCTGCTGGTCAACTTGTATATTTTCAGTCACCTCAGTGTTCTGAAAACCAGCTCTGCACACTGCTGCTCAAAGGTAAAACAGTTATAATGGGTGACTTCAATCTACTTTAATAAGATTGGCTGAATCAAATTGGCAGGGGTGCTGAGGAAGAGGATTTCTTGGAATGTATGCGGGACAGTTTTCTAAACCAACATGTAGAGGAACCAACGAGAGAGCAGGCCATTCTAGACTGGGTATTGAGTAATGAGGAAGGGTCAGTTAGCAGTCCTGTTATGCGTGGCCCCTTGGGCAAGAGTGACCATAATATGGTTGAGTTCTTCATTAGGATGGAGAGTGACATAATTAGTTCACAAACAAGGGTTCTGAACTTAAAGAAAGGTGACTTTGAGAGTATGAGACGTGAATTGGCCAAGATAGACTGGCAATTGATTCTTAAAGGGTTGACGGTGGATATGCAATGGAAGGCATTTAAAGACTGCATGGATGAATTACAACAATTGTTCATCCCAGTTTGGCAAAAGAATAAATCAGGGAAGGTAGTGCATCTGTGGATAACAAGGGAAATCAGGGATAGTATCAAAACAAAAGATGAAGCATACAAATTAGCCAGAAAAAGCAGCCTACCAGAGGACTGGGAGAAATCCAGAGTCCAGCAGAGGAGGACAAAGGGCTTATTTAGGAAAGGGAAAATAGATTATGAAAGAAAACTGGCAGGGAACATAAAAACTGACTGCAACAGTTTTTATAGATATGTGAAGAGAAAAAGATTAGTTAAAACAAATGTAGGTCCCTTGCAGTCAGAAACAGGTGAATTGATCATGGGGGACAAGGACATGGCAGACCAATTGAATAACTACTTTGGTTCTGTCTTCACATAGGAAGACGTAAATAATCTGCCGGAAATACAGGGGACCGGGTGTCAAATAAGATGGAGGAACTGAGTGAAATCCAGGTTAGCCAGGAAGTGGTGTTAGGTAAATTGAATGGATTAAAGGCCGATAAATCCCCAGGGCCAGATAGGCTGCATCCCAGAGTACTTAAGGAAGTAGCCCCAGAAATAGTGGATGCATTAGTGATAATTTTTCAAAACTCTTTAGATTCTGGAGTAATTCCTGAGGATTGGACGGTAGCTAATGTAACCCCACTTTTTAAAAAGGGGAGAGAGAAAACGGGGAATTACAGACCACTTAGTCTAACACGGTAGTGGGGAAACTGCTAGAGTCAGTTATTAAAGATGGGATGGCAGCACATTTGGAAAGTGGTGAAATCATTGGACAAAGTCAGCATGGATTTATGAAAGGTAAATCATGTCTGACGAATCTTATAGAATTTTTCGAGGATCTAACTAGTAGAGTGGATAAGGGAGAACCAGTGGATGTGTTATATCTAGACTTTCAGAAGGCTTTCTACAAGGTCCCACATAAGAGATTAGTATACAAACTTAGAGCACACGGTATCGGGGGTTCAGTGTTGATGTGGATAGAGAACTGGCTGGCAGACAGGAAGCAAAGAGTAGGAGTAAACGGGTCCTTTTCAGAATGGCAGGCAATGACTAGTGGGGTACCGCCAGGCTCAGTGCTGGGACCCCAGCTATTTACAATATATATTAATGACTTGGACGAGGGAATTTGAATGCAACATTTCCAAGTTTGCGGATGACACGAAGCTGGGGTGATGTGTTAGCTGTGAGGAGGATGCTAGGAGGCTGCAAGGTGACTTGGATAGGCTGGGTGAGTGGGCAAATGCATGGCAGATGCAGCATAATGTGGATAAATGTGAGGTTATCCACTTTGGTGGCAAGAACAGGAAAGTAGACTATTATCTAAATGGTGGCCGATTAGGAAAAGGGGAGATGCAACGAGACCTGGGTGTCATGGTACACCAGTCATTGGAAGTAGGCATGCAGGTGCAGCAGGCAGTGAAGAAAGCGAATGGTATGTTAGCATTCATAGCAAAAGGATTTGAGTATAGGAGCAGGGAGGTTCTACTGCAGTTGTACAGGGTCTTGGTGAGACCACACCTGGATTATTGCGTACAGTTTTGGTCTTCTAAGCTGATGAAAGACATTCTATGCCTACTATTTTCTGTGTGCTTAAGCAAAACAAGAATGTCATTGTCCTATACAGGGACACATGACAATAAACTCACTTGAACTTGAAGACATTCTTGCCATAGAGGGAGTACAGAGAAGGTTCACCAGATTTATTCCTGGGATGTCAGGACTTTCATATGAAGAAAGACTGGATAGACTCGGCTTGTACTCGCTAGAATTTAGAAGATTGAGGGGGGATCTTATAGAAACTTGCAACATTCTTAAGGGGTTGGACAGGCTAGATGCAGGAAGATTGTTCCCGATGTTGGGGAAGTCCAGAACAAGGGGTCACAGTTTAAGGAAAAGGGGGAAATCTTTTAGGACCGAGTTGAGAAAAACATTTTTCACACAGAGAGTGGTGAATCTCTGGAATTCTCTGCCACAGAAGGTAGTTAAGTCCAGTTCATTGGCTATATTTAAGAGGTAGTTAGATGTGACCATTGTGGCTAAAGGTATCGGAGGGTATGGAGAGAAGGCAGGTACAGGATACTGAGGTTCGAAGGGCCGAATGGCCTACTCCTGCACCTTTTCTAAGTTTCTATGTTTCTATGGTAAATGAACTGGGCTGAAGTAATGGCTAGTGGGTGTTTCAGCTACTTGCACTGATTTGAAAGCTGTTGAGGATTCTGTACACATTCAGCTGGTCACTTTGTGTGCAAGGACTCCAATAAGCATATTTTAAAAGACTCTTGAGTAGTCCTTCTTAGCTTAGACTTATCTACAGCTCAGACTTATCTACAGCTGTACTTATGAATGGCGACTGATGATATAGATTACCTGGCTGTCATCAGGCTGCAGGAATTTTCTGCTCAGTAAGAACTCAGTTTGTGGCTGCATCTCCAACTTGCGGTTTATTTAGGTTATGAACAGTTCACTGCAACTGAACCTTGCTGAAACCTAGGGATGACTTGTATAATTTTACTCAAATCTTCCAAGAAATTGACCACATTATCATAATTTAAATAGCAAACAATTTCACTTTTTTTTTTTTTTCAAAGCAATTTTCAAAAATTTATAAATCATGACTAGTCCCTAAGTGTGCCTCGGACCACCCAACTCCCTCCCACACTTGAGTCCTGGGCAATTCATTGCTGAGAGAGCGACAGCAAAGGGCAGGAATCGGCACCAGGTTCCCAACAGAGCAGTATCTGGTGGGGTAATTATCTGTGAATCTAGGGCCAAGAGCACTATAATGATCATGGCCATTCAGTGTGGCACTGATGTAACATTCCCTGTCATTAGTGAATCATTCAATGAATATTAAATGCACATATTCTACTCCTCCACTATTTCATTCTCCTAAACATTTTCTGAGTGAATAAATTCAACATCATCTCAATGTGTGAAATCTCTGATGAAAGATCATTAACTGGAAATGTAAGAGGGAGTTTCATTCCCAGAAATGGATGCGTCAATGTCAGGTGGGAAATAAAATGGAAAAGCCGTCAACCCAAATTCAATTTGCCGCAAAACACCTCCATCTGCTTTTAACAAAAGCAAGTTGTATATTGCACAATCTTACAGTCATTTAAATATTTTAATGATGCGCCATGCATTTCCTCTGTTCTGTCATAACATTTGCCATCTTAATTTCCTGAACATAGAGAAACACAAATGCATGGAGACAATGAATCCTGTGTATAAAAGCCCTGTCCCACGATACGAGTTCATTCCAAGAGCTCTCCCGAGTTTGCCCTGAATCGAACTCGGAGATTTACGGTAATGGCCACTCGTCGGTACTCGGGGCTCTCGTGGACATTTTTCAACATGTTGAAAAATCTTCACGAGTCTTCCCGTGCGTACCTGCCGTTAGCGAGTCTTCCCGAGTTCCTGCCATTTGCGTTAAAAGCCGGTAAGAGACGTCCGCGAGCTCCGACGTACCCGCTACGTTCATTCTCCGTGCTTACCACGAGTTTGATTTTTTTTAAACTCGGGAGAGCTCTTGGAATGAACTCGCACCGTGGGACAGGGCTTTAATTACGAAGTGCTTTTCAGCATTGCTTTTGTCAGATGGTTTTCTGTTAAACCCCACTTACCACTCTGCTATCCTCATAACTGGTACTTTGTGATCCAATTCCTTTTGTCATCTCTACCTAGTGCCCCGCCAGGTTCTTTACACCTCTTGCAGTCTTCCCTCTTCTTTAGCTAATTTTTCCAGTCCTCACCTGATTCCAATACCTTTTGCCTATAATTCCAGGCTCCTAATTTGACCAGCACCTGTAGCCCGATGGTTATCAAATTCAGCAGGATATCAGAAATATCCATGCTTCTGAAATTACCTATTCAAATACATGTTTCTCGTTCTGTCTGCCTATTAAATCTCCTCTTTTAGAGGTTGCCTCAAATGCTGAACATCTCCAATATGTTTTCTTCTTATATGCAGTATTTTACTTCGGAGTCACGTTAGTGACTACGTGAAGACCCCGCCAGCACGCGTGCGCGACATTTGCATCTCACGCAGTGCAACAGCGACGGGCGGGGTGGAGCGCTCCCGCGGGAAAAATTCAAACGGACCTACACAAGTGAGGAAAAATTGAAGTTGTATACTTCCCCCTTGCTGTGCTTTGTTACAGCACGTTGGACAAGGGGAAGAAAAAACGGACCTGGACCGCAGGCTGCTGCGGGGAACCAGGCAGTGCCCGGCAGTCGACAGCCACGAGCTACCAGCGGCTCCAGGACCGCAGGCTGCCACGGGGAACCAGGTAAGTCCTGGCAGCCGACACCACGGATGGCCAGCGGTTCCAGGAAAGTTCCGGCAGCCAACAGCCATGGGCAAACAGCGGTTCCAGGACTGCAGGCTATGTGGAACTAGGATGGTTCTGGCAGCCGACAGGCTGAGCCCAGCACCGCGAGCTGTATACCTGGAAACAACGCAGCGGGCTGCAGGCAGGCAGGAGTTGGTACGGCCGATAGACTCAGGGAGTCCGGCCAGAAGGACGCACTGCCCAAGGGCAGTGAAAGTGACCATTGACGCGGTTACTAAGGTCCACTTACCGACTCCAAGCTGAATCCAGCGCCATGAGTCATACAATTCAAAGTAGCGCAGCAGGCTGGAGGCAAAGCCCAGCAGGATTCAGCCCGGCCAATCATACTCATATGAGTCTGGCCGAAGGGGCGCGCTGCCTGAGTGCAGCAGAGGTCCGCCCGTGACTTGCTCCGGGAGATGGAGCAAACTCACTAAAGCTATGGGCTAAAAGCCTACTGCTAACAATGCACCATCTGCATGTCTGCCTACGAATTGATAATATCACAGTGGTGGCATATATTAATCATATGGGAGAAAATATCGATATCATGTGTCAATCTGGCCAATATATTTGGCTATGGTATGTTAACATACATATTTGGCTATCAGCAAACTTACCGAGGTAAGCTCAATACTGAGGCACACACCAGGTCATGAAAATTCAATGACAGCACCGAATGGCTGTTGGACCACAAAAAAGTTGCTGATATTACCAAAAGAGGGACACCAGATATCGATCCATTTGCATCTAGACCCAATCACCAGTTACCAACATATGCCGCTTGTGAACCACACTTGGGGCAGCAGCAATGGACGTTACTCACTGAATGGGGAAATAATTGTTTACAATGTTTTTCCCTCCTGCCTCATCAGTCAGATCCTAAGCAAAAACACATATGGACTCAACATCAAGTGTCTTGAAAGTACCTGATTGGCCTACACAGCCATGGATCCCTGTGGTCTCGGACATAGTCTCTGAACCATAGTCCACCATGCTAGATCCGGGCTGGCGGACAGGACCATGAGCATGATCACGGCGGCCTATCAAGAATCAACAAGGACTGGTGTAGCGTATAATACAGCTACAACCTCCAACGTCCTGAGTATTGCTATCCAGCCTTCATATAGATGAAGGACTGAGCTGCAGTACTAAAATTATGCAGGAGTGCCCTGTCAGCTTGCTGGTGGCAGGCACCATGACAACTCTCCATGGGATCTCACCCTCTAGTTGTCAAACTTATGAGGATTATTTTTAACACCAACCCGCCTAGAGGGAAGTACTCATAGATCTGGGACGTCAGTGTTGTACTAACATTGCTAAGGGCAACAGCAATGCCCCTGTCCCTGGGGGGGGGCATCTCCAGAAAAGATAACTTCGCATATTCGAGTTTGTTAAACAAGATAGACCATGAACATCAGGACAAAATTTGGAATTCCAGATATACCCAACTGACACACGACCATGTGTAATGACACACCTTCTATTATACCTTAAAACTACTAAAACTTAAGAGGAAGAAAAATTAGCACTATGGGCAGCCACAAACAGCCTAATGGCTGGGTATCAGCACTAACCATCGCTAGATGACTCAGACAGGCTTGGGAACTGCTGGGGTGGATACTGACATCTTAAGTTTCTATCCACAAGGGCAACAGCAACACTGGCAGCTAGAGACAAGGAAGTGCCTATGGACCATATCCTGGCAACAGCAGGATGGTCTAGAGATAGACCTTCCAATTCTTTATAATAAGCCAATAACCAAACCCGCGGTATTGCAGAATCAAGTTTGAATTCTGCAATATATTTAGCCCTAGGGAGGATTATTTTGTCAAAATAAATTGTTATTGCCTGAATTGGATGCATGTCTGAATACAATAACATACTTCCTCCCTTGAATGACTTCGGCAGTGAGTGAAGCATGGACTGTTCCACGGCTTGAAATCACAGAGCTTTAAAATCTTCACGTAGTCACTCACGTGACTCCAAAGTAAGATAGTAAGATTAAACGAGAATTTACCAGTTTGAAGTTTGATCTTTATTTCATGAGGAGTTACGATGAGGGATTATGTGCCCTCCACTCCCTCCCTCAATTATAAAGGTCAACTGGTATCTTAGTTCTCCTTGTCTTTACTATGTTTACTTCAATTACTGTTTTCTGTGATTCCACACCGCTGCTTTGAAGAATGCCGCGCACGCGTGCTGGCGGGGTCTTCACGTAATCCCTCATCGTAACTCCTCATGAAATAAAGATCAAACTTCAAACTGTTAAGTTCTCGATTAATCTTACTATTTATGTGTGCATAACATCCACTAGATGGAGGTGTTTGATTCAGTTTATTCAAAAACAAATTCATTGTATTCAATGTAGTCAAATTCATTGTATTCATAGGATTTCGAATGCTATAAATATTAGTTTGTGTATTCCTTGAGTAATGAATCTTGCTTCACTGTAAGAAACATTATGGTTCTTTAGTGATTTTGTGAAAATAAATACAGGGAAGCATGTTTTTACAGGTACCTGTGTGGGATTCATTTAGCAAAGGAGAATTCTCTGAGGCTGTTGAAAGATAAGTCCTTCAACTCTTGCTCTGTTTTTTTTGTGAAGTAACCATATTGCCACTGGCATCTCTTTCCCTTCCTTTTGTTAGGAAATTGTTGAGAAGTGGCGTTGAGCATAAATCAGAAGAGCAGCCTAGTGTGAAGAGCTGCATTTAAAATTGTGAAACCCTTGACGGAGTGCAGGCAGTTTGAGCACCTGACTCAGCAGTAATTGTAAAGTTGTTTTTTTGGTTGCCAATCTAAGTTAAAATCTGTGAGTTAATTTATTGCTGTCACCCTCGAGATGTCTTTATTTTTGGTGCAGTAACAGCACGATGAGAGATACATTATGAGAGGAGAGAACACATTGGTGCAGGCCTCCATGGTTACACAGAGTAAGAGCTGCCAGCTCTCAAATGATGGTGAGATTTTTACTGGGACGGTTGGCCTCCTTTAACAGTAGAATTTTACAGTAGAACAGGAGAACCAATGATGTTTGATGGAACTAGGCCTGTACTCACTGGCGTTTAGAACGATGAAAGGGAACCTAATTGAAACTTATCGAACAGTGAAAGGCCTGGATAGAGTGGATGTGGAGAGGATTCTTCCACTAGTGGGAGAGTCCAGGACCAAACGCCATAGCCTCAGAATAAAATGATGTACCTTTAGGAAGGAGACAAGGAGAAATTTCTTTACTCAGAGGGTGGTGAATCTTTGGAATTTATTGCCAATGAAGACTGTGGAGGCCAAATCAATGGATATTTATAAGGCAGAATGATAGAGTTTTGATTAGTATGGTGGTCAAGGGTTATGGGGAGGCAATAGAATGGGGCTGAGGTACAGATAGATCAACCATCATTGAATGGCGGAATAGGCTTGATGGGTTGAATGGCATCATTCTGCTCCTATCATTTATGAACATGAATTTAGAACTAGACTGTCAGCTTTGATGGCCAATAAATTTCAATTTCAAAATATGAAAGTGACCATTGATCGATCTTGTTTGGCAGCCTAACCACACAAATGATGGAACATTAGTAACTATTTGAAACATTGACTTGTTGCATTGGAGGATCGGTGCCAGTTACGTCATGCAAAGATGGTCAAAGTTAGTTGAGGGTTCCTTTTAAAGCATATTGTTACCCAATCAATAGACAATATTCCAGCTTGAGAATAATCAATGAACCCCAATTATAATAATCACCAATGGTCAAACGATATAAGGTGATAGGGGGGGTTTAATGAAGATGTGCAGGGCGAACCTTTTTACATGGAGGATGGTGAGGGCTTGGAACATATTACCAGGGGTGTTGGTGGAGGCAGATATAATAGTGATGTTTAAGAGTTTTTGGATGGGCACATAGAAATGCAAAGAATAGAGGTAAATGGATCATGTGCAAGCAGATGAAATCAGTTCGCTAGACATCACGTTCGGCACAAACATTGTGGGCCATAGGGCGGGTTCCTGTGCTATACTGGCCTATATTCTATGATATAAACAGAGATGACAGTTTTTGCAGTTCCACTATGTTTATTGCAAAGCAAGAACAGAAATTGCTTTACAAGTTATTTTGTCTTTTATTCTATTTCATGGCAGGAACTGGATCAAGTCCCAGTGGACAGCAATGCTGTACCAATGCAGGATTGTTACTTAGTTATATCTTCTCAACCAGAGTCGATATGACATTTATTTATCAGTCCCAGAAACCACAATGAATGGCAAAGTATTAAAACATCATTCAAGAAGGAGGACATCCAAAATACCATTTTAGAAAATTAATCTTGGGTTAATCTTAACTTACTTTCTTTTGAAATTGTTAAATTGAAGGGACTGGGCTAACACCTAATAACAAGTGGCATTATACTTTAAGGTTTAGGATTGGAATGCCAAAATAATGATTGGCTCACTGCAAGCAATTGTTTGATCAACAAATTGGTGGCGTGAACAAATTGGAAGTATAAGGGTGGAGTTAAAGGGAAATAGAGTGTAGGAAAAGTTACAGAAGTCTCCAGAATTAACAGGACAGAAAGGTTAAGAAGGGATAAGAGAGTAAAGTTAGGTAAAATCGGAACCGGTGTGAGAGGGGAGGAGAATACCAAATTAAAGGTGTTGTATTTGAATGCACACAGTTTAAGAAATTAAGTGGGTGAGCTTGTAGCACAGTTAGAAATTGGTAGGTATGATGTGGGAATTACAGAGATGTGTTTGCAAGAGGATCGGAGCTGGGAATTTTCAAGGTTGTAAGTCCTATCGGAAAGACAGACAGGTGGGCAGAGGGGGTGGGGTAGCTCTGTTGGTTAGGAATGAAATTCAGCCCTTAGTGAAGGGTGACATTGGATCAGAGGATGTAGTCATTGTGGATAGACCTGAGAAATTGTATGGGTAAAAATATTTTACAGGCCCCCCCAAACAGTAGCCAGGATATAGGATACAGGTTACATCAGGAGATACAACTGGCACGTAAGAAAGGCAATGCTACGGTGCTCATGTAAGATTTCAATATGCAGGTAGTTGGGAAAATCAGGTTGGTACTGGACCCCAAGAAAGGGAATTTGTAGAGTGTCCTCCGAGATGGATTCTTAGAGCAGCTTGTGGTGGAGCCTACCAGGGAAAAGGCAATTCTGGATTTAGTGGTGTGTAATGGACTGGATTTGATAGGGGATCTCAAGGTAAAGGAACCACTAGCCCGGAGGTAGCGATCACAATTTATGATAAGTTTTAATCTGCAATTAGAGAGGGTGAAGGTGAAATCGAATTTATCGGTATTGCAGCTGAGTCAAGGGGACTACAGAGGCATGAGAGAGGAGCTGGCCAAAGTTGACTGGAAAAGGACCCTGGTAGGGATGATGGTGGAACAGCAATGGCAGGAATTTCTACCCCTTTCTTCCCCCTCCACCCCTCTACTCTCTCTCCGCCCCTCTCTCGCCCCTCCACCCGGGGTAGATCTACCCGAGCCGAGAGCAGATTACTCTGGCGCGGGGCCCCCTTACCCACGGGGCCCAATTGGGAGCAATCGGTCCAATCGGCTTAAGGCCGGCCCTGAATGTATCAATACTAATCAAATAAGAGTGCATGGCATTTCAACCTGAAACTGAATTTAAGGCATTAGAACATTGTCCTACACTGGGAATATCTGTCACCATGTCACGTTTTTAAGTGCACGGGCTCATAAAATTCACCATAATTGTCCCATTAGGCCCCGCACCTCCTAAGGCCGGCCTTGGATACAATTATAGATCCCCATTGGGCCAAATCTAGACCCAGTACATCATGTCAAAAAAATAGTTTAAAATTGTCAAATCTACTTCATTGGCAGTTATTACAATTTTTGAAGCATAGAAATTTGTCCTCTGTGGTGGTACATCCTCCTCCTCCTCCTCCTCCTCCTTGACCCCGGACTCCTTATCCTCCCCCATCCGTACCTCCTTTCCTTATCCTCCCCCTCCTCCTCCTGACAATTTCCATGTCATCCTCCTCATCCTCCTCCTCCTCCTCCTCCTCCTCCTCCCTCCTCCTCCCCCTTAAATCCCTCCCCAAAATATTCCATCCCCCTGATGCTCCATCCCCCTATATGAACCTTTAAATACATACGTCCATTGATTGTAATTTTTGAGAATAAAACTTCTGATCTATCTGTCAGTCAGTCAAGATATTGGAATACAACATCCACCAATACAAAATTATGTATTTTGCTTAATTAAAAAGGACTCTACTACAGCCGTGATACGATGAGGACTTCTTCCAATCATCTTTTATTGCATTATATCTGCAAACCAAACCTGCAGAGCAGTCCCTTAGTGCACCCAAATGCTGATTAGATAACAATAAACCAAAATATTGGAAACCCTGAAAAATCTAAATATGTTGCTGGTGTTGACAAAGGTCAGCAGAAATGAATAATATTTCAGATCAATTACTTAAATATGATGACACGTCTATGATCTGAAGCATTAATACTTTTGGAATAGTTTCTGATGGAAGAAGAATAGTGTGCTATTTTCTAGATTTTATCCTTTGAACTAAAATAATATTTTTTACTTTCCCTAATACATATTAATATACTATTTTCTGAAAATGTTTTGTCTTGAGAGAATTTTTTCAAAGAAAGCTGCAGATAGATTATTCTTTTTTTGATCCAGTTTAACGAGTTGATTAAATAAACAGATCCACATATCAGATTTTTTAATTAGCTTTCTTTCCTCTGGTCTTTGTATTGTTTTTTATCAAACTAAAATATTGCAATAAGCTATAAATCTACTCTTAATTCAGTTACTTGATTCAAATTTAACTTGTGCAACGAAAACCACAACGGAAGCATCTGGTAAAATTTAATTAAAATGACTACATTTTCACGATTGGACAATCTGATATTTTCCAAAACAAAAAGATCTTCAAATTAACAAGAAAAAAGTATTGCCTTATCCACAGTTCACAAGCTGTGCTTTTATTTGCCTTTCATTTTGGTTCAACATACTCTCCATACATCAAATTTAAAACAAGATTGGGAGAAAAAAATAATGTTTCTGCCATGCCCTTCAGTTTGCTCTGCAGAATAGTTCTTTATGGTTGAAAGAAACTGACCTAAAGTTTGGAAGAGTTGTTTGAGGAGAATAGCAGCAATAAATAGTAACTGTGTTCCCCATCAAACTGACTTTGCTTGGTTTATTTTATGTTTTTTATGTGTTTGTCTATTCTGGATCCCTGAAGTAACTAGTAAAATGTCAGCTGCAAGTAATTGCTACAATTTTCAAAGACTATTTAAAAAAAAAAGATAATCAGCAGCATCCACCAGCAAGAATGATGCACCACCCAAAGACATAGTGGTTTCCATCTAATGGATTCAACAAACTTCCCTCGACTGAAATTTCGAGCCTTATGCCTAAAATTAGGTAATGTTTTACAAGCTGGATAAGCAATAGGCTGACATTAGTTGTCAGACGTATAGTAAACCCTCGTTATAACAGGCCACATGGGGGGAGATTGTGTCTGTTATTTCATCATTTATAATGGAATCTAACATCTTACCAACCACTGAAGGTAGGCTAACTGGCCTATAGTTTCCCCTCTTTTGCTTTGCTCCCTTTTTGTACAGTGGAGTAACAATGGAGAAAGCAGGGGGGAGGGTGCAAGGGGTTGTATATACTTAAAATTGGAGAATTCAATGTTCATAACATTGGGTTGGAAGCTGTCCAAGCTGAAAATCTGAAAATTAGGTGCTGTTCCTCCAGTTTGTGTAAACTCTGTTTAGTTCTGTTGGGTTTGTATTTCTTGGTGGCACAGAGGTTCATGTGCACCTCCTCTAACCTCATCTACTGCATCCTTTGTTCCGATGTCACCTCTTGTTCATCGGCGAGACTAAGCATTGACTCGGTGACTGCTACGCCAAGCATTTGCGCTTGGCCTGCCAAGGCCTACAGGGTCTCTTGCTTACTAACCATTCTAACTCCTCTGCCCACCCCCATATTGACCTTTCTGACCTGGGCTTCTTCCATTGCCAGAGTGACACCACAATCAGTGCTGAGCTAGTGGGCTGAAGGATTATTTTCAGTACTGTTTCTCTTCTTGACTATGAGAATTCAATGCAACTCCTTGAGATAAAAGACAATATATCATGAGTTTTTGCGATTACTTAAGAAAAAATCAATGCTCCACTGATTTGTGCAATTGGTCAATTAAATCCCTTCATTTTGCTACAGTTTCTGGCTTCTTACTGTGAAATTGTTTATTGTGATTTGCCTTTCTTGGATGCAAGATGTCAGTAATGACACTCTCCCATCTTTCAGAATTCAGAATTTGAGCACAAATCTAGGCTAATGATACCCATGGAGTTGTGTATTGCTAGGATTGCTGTCTTTTAAGTGACATTTTAAACCAAAACCTCATCTGGGGATTTAAAAGTGCTATGTTGTAAAATAGTTGTGGAGACTTTCTTAAAGTCCCATCAGCATTTATTTCAACGTTTCTAAAATGTGTTGTTGGTTTACTATCACATTGTGGAGCCTGGCTTTGAGCAAATTGGTTATCAAGTTTTCTATTTTATGATAGGTTATTCACTTTGTGAAAGTTTTAAGTTGAAGTCTTTCTCTTTGTTCTTAACTTATGGTTCTGCATTCGGAATACAATCGGCTTATTCTCCATATTAATTTTGTGTTATCTGTAAACCTGGGCTTAGAATTCTACATTTAATTCAAGATGTGACCTTATATATGTATTGTGTGAATCACATTATCTGGGAGGAGGTTATCTGTCACATTCCACCAATCAGAGGACATTTCTTTCTTCCCTTTTATGTTATTCCAACCCTCCAAACAACTCTACACCTGCTGATTAAAGAGATCTAATTCTATATGCTTTTGTTTTGCTGGTAAAAAATAGTGTAAGAATAGTTTACTTGGCCCCTCAAGCTGAGGCCTGCCATTCAATATGACCATGGCTCATCTGCCCCAGGCCCTCATCTCCTCATCTCCTCATCTCTTTCTTCTCTTCCACTTTTTATTAACCGACTATCCACAATCACTAAAAAAATATATTCACCTCTCTTTAAATACCTTTAGCTTGTTGGCAGGAGGGGATTCCAAAGATTTACCACTCACATCGAGACGAAGTTCCTAAATCTCTTCTGAACTGTCTTCTATTATACTTGTATACCTTTTTTTAAATAAGGAGACCAAAACAGTGGTTCATACTCCAGGTATGGCCTCCCCAGTACCTTGTAATAAAACCCCCCAATTTCTAACTCCAATTGTCTTGCAAAAAAGGCCAACATGGCATTGCTTTCCTCTCCACTTGTTGCACTTGCTTGCTATCCTTTTGCAAATCATGCACAAAAACACCTAGATCCCTCTGTACTTTGCTGAACTGCAGTCATTCTCTGTTTAGATAATAGTATGCCTTCCTCTTACCCAAGTGCACAACCTTACATGTTCCTACATTAAAATGCATTAATCGAATTTACACCCACTCATTGAACTTTTCTACATACTTTTTCAAAATTCAAATATCTTCATACACCATGCCCTCTTTATTTTGTGTCATCTGCAAACTTGAATAGCTTGCACACTGACCCTTTGTCCTGGTCACTAATTAAATTCGTAAATAACCAAGGGTCAATAATTATTTTTTGGTGCCTGAAAATACTTTTTAGTTGGAATCACTGTTTTTCAATCCTCAATCCAAGCTAATACATACCCCCAATACCATTTGGTCTTCTTAGTAATGTCCTATGTAACTATTGTTCTCTATTTGTATAGCAAGACTGCAATTATTGCACCTTACCTACTTTTTGTAACAAAGTCACCCTACATGTTTGTGGAATTGTAAAAGCTGCTGGCTGGGTGCAGAGTCTCTCAATTTGCCTTTTCAGGCTGTGGAAATATAGATTTGGATTGATAATTGATTAAGATTTCTTCCTGATAATGTACTGAGATACTCTCCCCTTTTTATCTTCTTTATGATTCCCAGAAGATTTGTTAACTGAGAGAAAGACTTTGATCAGTCCTTTTAAAGTAAATGTATTTCTGTATTGTATTTTGCAAGACTAACATTTTGCTGCAATGCAGATACATTCTGCTTTTACACGTTTCTGTTCTGAAGCCTGCATTGCAACTTACTGCATTCATCTTAATGGAGCATGTTACTGGAAGGATGGAGTACGGGCAGTACAAATGTTAGAAAATACATGTTTTCCTTTCCATCTATATTTGGGTGCACTACTAAAAATGTAACATTGAATAAATTGAGTTGTATATTGAGTGTTTTATAGTAGGGTAGTGCATTGTTGCATAAAATGAACAAGTCAGTACCTCAGAAATGCAATGCAGTTATGCATCCTAATACTGCAGGTGCATCGGAAGCTTTGTGAGCAATTTTTGTGGTTTGCTATTTTCTAATATCTCGGTTAGCACCTAGAAATAATCTAAATTAATGCAATAGTAGAACGATTCATGATGGTGTCAAATTTATTGATGATTTTTTTAGGGCTTGTCAAAGTATGCCATTACAGGAGCTTGGATATTTTAATATATATTTAGGGCCATAGAATTAGCATCAAGCATTCATTCAGCAGGTTCATGACACCATCTTAATCATGGCTTTGTTGCTTACACACAGCTATTAGCTTTCGTCTAACTCACACTTTACTTGGACATTTATTGCCAAGTTAATGTGTTATTTCCCAATAACCGTTATTTTGTACAATCTTTTCATAAGTTGTTGGTCAGAGGAAGGAGGTAGAGCCAAGGCATATCCTGTTCTGGGCTTTGGACAACATTTAAATGAAACTTGGAATCTTGGACCTTATGTCCAATATAGTTAAGTTGTATCTTCTTTGAAGATCTACCTAGTAGAAGACAACAAAGAAGACGAGAGTGGGGTCCATCCATAATCTCTATTCTTCCATGTTAGTGTCCTTTGTATGCCAGGTTGGGTTGAAGAATATATCTTGGGTCATCAGAGCTTAAAAAGCTCCTCAGAAATGGTTTGGAATTATATGTGAGATCTCTAAGCTTCACAATGGTGACATTAACACAACACCCTACTTACTGTCATGTTGAAGGGGCCCTTAAGTGGCCAACCTGACTCCAGCATGATGCATCTGGATGCCTGATTCCTGTTAGGTAGCTAGCTGGCTTAATGAACCCAAGGCCACAGTCCCACCATTGCTACTTTTTTCAAATTTCAATCATATTGATTTATTTATTATTTTTCTGAATGTGGCTGCTTCCTCCTACCCATAGTCACACAGGTGATAAAATGCAGATGGCATTAGGGAGGCATTAATTCAAATTTATCTCTCTATTTGCACTCCTAAAAAATAAATAAAAAACAGTTCTGCCTAATGGGTGAACTATTAAATATTTTTCACTCTTGTCCTAAGTCAAAACTGCTCCATTATTAATTTAAGACACATAGGGCTGGAGTAACTCAGCATGTCAGGCAGCATAGCATCCCTGGAGGAGGTGGATAGGCAATGTTTCGGGTCGGGAGGAAGCTGGAAGAGTGGGAATGTCACATTTCGTGCCATTCAATCCATATCTCATTTCACACTTTTTAAAAAAATCTTTTCAGTTGTCTTTTTATATACTGCAACTAATTTAAGGGAACCACAGCCAAATAAGAGCATTTTTTCCATATTGCACATATCTGGAGCAGAGCACCCTTACTAACATGTCACCCATAGTACTGACACATGAAAACATTCTTCAACTAGAGAGATTGGTATGCCTTATGTCTAGCCAAAGAACAAAGTATTGCTGATCAAAATCTTCCTCCAATTGAGGAAAAAACACTGTAAATCCTGAAAGTAGAGGCATAAGAGTTGAAAATGTTGGAAATACATGGAGAATCAGGCTTTATTCATAGTGAGAATTATACGTATTTCAGGTTTCTGATCCTTCCTCAAATCTTCTAATGCAGATGACCTGGTAACCTTTAATTATAACCCATGCTTTTTGAGAAAAGGTACTTCTTCTGAACAATATTCTCGATTATAGTTTTAGAGTTTGCTTGCAGCAAACTTTGCTTCAAATTTAATATAGTGTGACTTATTGAGGGAAATATTCAGGTGTGAGTGATGCATATAATAGAGGAAGGTTAGTCAGGTGCAAAACTATGAGAGCACATTTTGTTTAAAGCTATAGTTCTGATTTTCACATCCACTCACATAAGGACAGTTAGTTGGTCTTGGTGATCTCAAGAATAACCGTCCCACAGACTCCTCTGCTTCATTTAAGTAGGTTCTATTGCATAGTGGTGATAAGCAAGCATATCAAGAAAGAATGTGGTTGTCTGCAAATCACGAATCCAGATCAGCCAGCGACGACTAAACAGCTTTTGGGCATCATTTTTGACAGTGCTAAACAACAAATTATATTGCTTCAATACAAAGTAGAAACTGGACAGAAATTGCACTTTTCAGTAACAAAGAGGACTTTTTATTTTCCTATTATGCATATTCCTCATGTTAGAAGAAATTCATAAATTCCCAAACAGAGCAGGTAGATTATGTTGTCATTAGAGTTCAATAATTGTCTTCTCAATTTGCACACAGCTGAACACATGTTAGATAATATGATTGTCCTACACAAATACCTAAAGATTATTTGCTGTGTTAGTTCATGCTTCTCCGCAATAGTGTACATTATTTAAATTTTCCTATTCTACTTGAAGTGCCAAATGGGTGTGGACTGTCTGATGCAAGTTTATGTGTATTTAGGGGGCCTATAATGAAATGTGTATTTATCAATGATGGATGACCTAATCAGGCTGACTGCAGAGGTCCCCAGGGTCCAACCATTCTTCCTTCACCATTCCCCAGCAGTGTAATTGTATTTATCTCCCTATACCTGTCCTCTTACTGCATAGCTTTCAAGGACTCTGATAGTTCTTACCTCATCTTTCTTCAGCATTCAGACCATCTACCCATTCTCCATCTTTCTTACAGAAACATAGAAACATAGAAATTAGGTGCAGGAGGAGTAGGCCATCGGCTTCGAGCCTGCACCACCATCTTTGACCATGGCTGATCATCCCCTCAGTATCCCGCCTGCTTCTCTCCATACCCTCTGATCCCCTTAGCCACAAGGGCCACATAACTTGCCTCTTATATGTTCTGGCCTCAACTACCCTCTGTGGCAGAGAGTTCCCTAGATTCACCACTCTCTGTGTGAATTTCCTCTGGTTTTCCAGCATTCCCCAGCATCCTTAAGCTGTGACTGTCCTGGATATATCGGGAACCTTTGCATCCTGTCCAACCTGGCTTTTGTAAGTTTCTATAAGATCCCCTCTCAATCTTTAAATTCTAGAGAGTATAAACCAAGTCTACCATTTTCAAAGACAGTCACCCAGTCAGTCGGTGAACCGTCCGTGCACTCCCTTATCAATAATGAGATTTATGCAATACTACAGGTGTGGTCCACCAAGACCCTTACAACTGCAGTAGTACCTCCCTGCTCCTATACTCAAATCCTTTTGCAATGAAAGCTAACTGGACAATAATTGCCTCATTGTTCTCCAGTGCTCTAACAATACTAATTTCCCTGTTTTCCAGCATTTGCAGCAGTTGGCTGTCCATACCATGGTAGCTAAACACCATTTGAAACCTCGGCTCTGTGTGGAATTTGCAGCTGGGAAAATGTGAACATCTTATCATGGCAACCATGGTACCAGTGTGTTGGCAGCTAGTGCGGAATAGCATTAGTTTCTTCAAAGCCATCCAAAAGCCTGACACACAAGTCTGGGAATGTTGACATGCCAACGCTTATTTAAAGAAAATTACTGTGACAGCTTCCAGGGAAGTGAGATTCAATTTGCATCGTAATGGGCTTCTGATCACAAACAAATTACCGTGTTGAGAGAACGGCATTGCTGCCTTTTCTCAGGTATGGGGAATGATCAGGGAGAACATTAAATGTAACTTGTGAATCCTTGCAATTTGATGGAGCATGCTATCCTGCAACGTCAGTGCTTTTATTGTGTGACGCTGGTCCTTTGTGGGAAAATATTTTGAATTTCTTCAAGGTTATAAAGATTGAATTATTGTCAATAAAATTTGGGGCAATTGTGATCTTTCAGCCACTGGTAGAATGTTCTGTATATCGTAACATTTGTGTTAATCTTGTGATTGCTTCCTTTGAAGAAAATGATTTTGACAATAAATGGACCTCTGTTAAATACAATTAGGTATTTTACTGGCTGGATCTGGAGTATTGTGTTCAGTTTTGGTCTCCTAATTTGAGGAAAGACATCCTTGTGATTGAGGCATGCAGCGTAGGTTCACGAGATTGATCCCTGGAATGGCAGGTCTGTCATATGAAGAAAGATTGAAAAGACTAGGCTTGTATTCATTGGAGTTTAGAAGGATGAGGGGGCATCTTATAGAAACATATAAAATTATAAAAGGACTGGACAAGCTAGATGCAGGAAAAATGTTCCCAATGTTGGGCGAATCCAGAACCAGGGGCCACAGTCGTAGAATAAAGGGGAGGCCATTTAATACTGAGGTGAGAAAAAAACGTTTTCACCCAGAAAGTTGTGAATTTGTGGAATTCCCTGCCACAGAGGGCAGTGGAGGCCAAATCACTGGATGGAATTAAGAAAGAGTTAGATAGAGCTCTAGGGGCTAGTGGAACCAAGGGATATGGGGAGAAGGCAGGCACGGGTTATTGATTGGGGACGATCAGCCATGATCACAATGAATGGCTTGAAGGGCCGAATGGCCTCCTCCTGCACCTATTTTCTATGTTTCTATGTTGCTATGTACGGATACATTTGTTTGGTAGTTTCTGGGGGACATATTTGCAATGCAATCTGGATGCCCATTTAATCATAGTGACTTATTGAATATGAAGCAATATAAAGATGAATCAAAATTTGCTGCTAATGATAAGTGATCTTTGCTATTCACTAACATACATGCCATCTTATGTACTCACCTTTCAATATACCCCGTTGTTAACATACTGGTAAGTGGCACCCTAATTCAAAATAGTGAGACATTTCATGTTGATGAAACATTACATGACCTATGCTGTCACAGTATGGAACAGATGCTGCACATATAATGACTTTTAAAAATTGCCTGCAAATGAAGTCATGCCTGACTTTGCTGATGGGCAAAATTAACAAAGTCTTCAAATATTCGTGCACAGTGCCTGGCCTCAGAAACATTCAAAACAATAAAAATTCAAATACAATTTAAAACCCCTCAAACTGACAAAGGAACACTGTTAATCAATTAGGAGCACAAAACAGAAATAATAATTGCATAAAATTAGATTAACTAGTTTGGACATAACAGTCAGAACTGCTTTCCTATTAAAGTTAAGTGCAAGTTCAGTGGTAGATTTACCAATGTAACTGCTAGGAAACTGCAAAGACTTTCCTTGATCAGTGGTCTCAATGCGAGCACAGGTTGGAATGTAGTTGGGAAGTCATTGGTGAAGCTTAACCAGTAATTTCAGGACTTCAAGAGTCAAGAATGTTTCATTGTCATGTACACTGGGAATGGGTGAGTGAAATTCTTACTTGCTGCAGTAGGATCAAGTAACAAACATGAATGCAACAAAATATCATTTAACTTCGGAGTCACGTGAGTGACTACATGAAGAAGGGCCATCCGTCTGCGAGCGCGTTATTACGTCTGAACGCAACGCGCACAATGGACTGGCAGAGGCACTGCATCCTCCCAGCCGTCGGGATGGGCAGGTAAGGAAAGTTGAACTACTTACCTGCGTTCTTTCGGGCTTGAAGCTTTTTGTAGTTTCAGAGCCCAGATATCGAGGAGACGGTCCGCGGGGGAGTCGGCTGCCGAAGACCGCAGCATTCCAAGTAGCGGGCAACGGTCTTGTTCCCGACATTACCACCGGCAGCAGCCGGCAGGAGAAGACTTCATGCAGGAGGAGGAGCTCCATGGTGGTCCTGTGGGACGTAAAAAACACCCGCAAGTCTGACAAACCCGTTGACTCAGATGAGTCCGGGGAAGAGGGATACCCTCCCTCAACAGAGAGCGTCTGAGGACGACTCTCCCACATGGAGCAACTTATGGAGAAGTTTCTCCAACAATGATCTGCTCTGAAGGAGGGAGCAATATCAGCACGGGCCTCTACAGCAGGCCGTGCCAGCAGCCTCACACATGGGCAAAACAAAATGGGCCAGGAGTACCTAGGCAAACCCAATTGGAGGGTTAGCCACTATTTGATCTCTCGCTCTGAGGAAGGGAGCGCAAGGAGAAAGTCCGCAAACAAGTCGGGCCAGGAAGATCCCGGATGGAGAGGATAACCTCCTTCATGGGTAACGTGTTTAAACGTTCAAAACCCACATGGAGCACCTGATGGAGAGGTGCTCCACAATGATATATACCCCAAAGGAGGGAGATATGAACCCGGGTATTATGGAGAACCCCCAAGCAGCGGCACCTGTTTCAGGGCAGCACAAATGTCTCCTGCTCTGAGGAGAGGAGCATCCACGGTCAGTTTCAGTCTGACCCAAAGCAAGAACCTCATTTAGGCCCGCTGGAGGGGCCATGTCAGCGCAGGTATCCTCAGGGGCCTGCGGCAGCACCTGTTTTCAGGGCTGCCTACAAATCTCACTCTCAGTAGAGGGGAGTGCAAGTGATCAGTAGGTAACTGATCTCAAATTTAAAGTATGAACATACTGAAGCACATGCATATGGCCTCAAGAGCCAGCAGTTGGCAGAATATCCGCACGCTACAAGTGCCGACAAGCGAAGCGCTATCAGGGTGACTTTGGAGAAACCAGCCGCCGAATCCTCTCTTCAGGTAAGACCAGAAGAAGGAAGCAATAGCTGTCGGACCAATCAAGGTACCAACGACAAGCAAAACGTCACCAGTAGGCGACTACACACCCCACACCTTCATAGGGGGTAAGCGGTTCACTGAAGCCGGTGATAGCTTGAAAGCAGGCCAGAATTGTCTTACAAGGCAGGCTCAGTATGATGAGGTTTTTCAGACCAAGACCCAAGCAGAGGTCAGGAGAAACATGGAATCCACACTCCCTACCAGTCCTACTTCCAATCAAGGAGAGAAAAGTAACCCGCATCAGGGGCCTTTGGGCCTACCACAAGACCACCGGTAGCCATGGAGGTAGGTGGGTCTGAGTTTCCTGAAACAAGGGATTGTGGACCAGTTGGTAATTTTTACTCTTGTGTTTTTGTTCAAAATGACAATAACATGAATTTCAGATCTGGTTTTAAAAAACAGATAAAACATGTGATTATTTTTACTGCACAACATACATAGGTTCCAAGCAGACTTGGAACTTGGACTGAAGTTGTCTCTGAGGCAGGCCCAGTGTTATGGGCAGGATTGCCTTTCAGGACGGGTGACAGATGGAGGATGTCACTTCATCCAGGTTTAACTCGTATGTGCAGTACAGACTTTCAGAACAGTAAATTTTTGTTACGGTCTAACAACTGTTTTATAGCAGCTTCCTATAAAATGGTCACATGGCATGCATCGACCTCAAAGATGCATACTATTCGGTGTCTATTCACTAAGAGCAGGAGATATTTGAAGTTTAACTGGATGGCATGGCTCTGCCAAATGGGTTGACATCGGCTCCTAGACTATTGACTAAACTACGGAAACTAATTCTGGGTCTACAAAGGTCTCAGAACATAGTAATGGCATATTTGGAGGACATTTTCATTTGGAGTCACCAAGAATTGGCAGAAGCATCAGTCAAAGCAAACCAAAACCCTGTTTGAAAGACTTGGTTACCTCATCCATCCAGTTAAATCAAAATTGACACCTACCAGGGTAATTGATTACCTAGGATTTACTATCAAACACAGTAAATATGTTGGTGACTTTGCCTAGGGGCAAACAACAAGATTTAAGTAAGCCTGCTTTGACCTGATAGTCAAATACTAGTCATCTATCAGGCAAACAGCGAGTGTAATTGGCAAATAGTAGCTGCATTTCCAGCAGTACGTCACGGGCCTTTGCATTACCAGAATTTACAGCGAGCAAAGGAACGAACACTCAGATTCCATGCAGGCCAAATTGGCAAAACTGTGGATTGCCAGCAGAGGCCATTGTTGAATAACTATGGTGGATAACGAACATGAGACAGCTCAAGGGAAATCTTGCTCAAAAGCCATCAGTGGTTCTTCAGACCAATGCAAGCGGCTAAGAATGGGGAGCAACAAACACAGTCTAGAGCTCTGAGGCAGATGGAATGAGCAGGATTCTGTAATTCCCCAACACATGGAATCAATTACCTAGAATTGTTGCGGGCACTATATTCTGTAGCAACATGCAACCTGTGCTTGTTCAAATTCAGATTGATAACACCACAGCGGTGGCATATATCAATCACAAAGGTGGTGTAAAATCTGTATCTTGCGACAGATTGTCGAACCTCATGTGGCACTGGTGTATCGAGAGGAATATTTGGGTTACAGCGGTCTATCTACGAGGTAGATATAACACGGTGACAGATGCTGGATCACGAATGTTTAATAACAACACAGAATGGATGTCGAATTGGGCAGTATTTAACGAAATAACGACATGATTTGGCATACCAGATATTGATCTGTTTGCATCTAGACTAAACCATCAGTTACCCAGGTATGGGTCCTGCGAGCTGGATCCAGGAGCAAAGGCAGTGGATGCTTTCTCCCTCAATTGGGGAGGAATGTTTATGTATGCTTTCTGCCAATTTGTCTCACAAACCGATGCTTGACCAAAATCAAGCAAGACTAAGCCACAGGCATATTGGTAGTGCCAGATTGGCCTACTCAAGCCTGGTTCCCCAAAACATTTGGGAATTATAGTCCAGCCAGTTATGGCTGTACCCAAGAGCAGGGACCTCCTAGTGGACCCAGTTGCAGGGAGCAATCAGCCAATACATGAACGTATTAACTTGTTGGCCTGCAGATTCTGAGGAGGCCATTTCAAGGCATAGGACTGTCCGAACAAATACAACACAGTTCGGATAACGGATGTTTTGTGGTTCCTATCAACTCTGTACTATAACTATAAACAAAGTTATAGTGCAAGCTATAGTGCCAGAGGCACACTCTCCTCCTATCTGATGCTGGAAGCAGGGCACGGGTCGATAGGAACGCACCCCTTTACAACAAAATTCATGAAGGGAATTTACAATTTAATACCTCCAATGCCAAGGTACATGAACACATGGGGTGTGAGCATGGAACTAACCCTACTTTGACAGTGGGGACCGCCTATAACTAACCCTGAAGTTGGTATGCTGACAAAGAGTCCAGACACAGCAAAAGCTACGGTTGGACTACATGACCACCAATATGAGCAACATAACATTAGTAATCAGGAACCTGATAAAACAGAGCAGGCCAGGAATGCCAGGGATGAAGATCCAGTTCTTGGCATATCCAGAGGACCAACGGTTGTGTGTGTGGTAACATACTAACACCACTATCTGAGAGTTACGGAGAACCTCAGAGGCTCAGAACAATCGGTCCTCATCAGCCATAAAAAACCACACCAGAAGGTGTCAACTCAAACCATCTCCAGATGGTCAAAGGAGGTAATGGCGGTAGCAGGAGTGAACATTTAAATCGTTAAATCTCACTCCACCAGGGCTGCATCTACATCGGCAGCAAGAGCAATGGACGTGCCCCTTGAAGACATCCTAGTAGCTGCAGGATGGACGAATGAAATAACGGTCCACTGGTTTTATATCAAACCCATAACCGGACTGGGAGTGTTTGCATGTACCATTTTAAGTTCTGTCCCCTAGTTTCCTCCCAAGGTTTGGAGTGGTAACTATTTTTAAAAAAAAACTTTTCTTTCATTTAAAGCATCAGTGTCTTTACTTAACTACATAATGTCTGAATGCTTTAATGATAACACTCATCCATGGTCAATCCATTCAGTGTGTGACGCCTAGATTCATAACCGGCGTAAAATCACAGAGCTTTGAAATCTTCACATAGTCACTCACGTGACTCCGAAGTAAAATAGTAAGATTAAACGAGAACTTACCAGTTTGAAGTTTGATTTTGATTTTATGAGGAGTTACGATGAGCGATTACGTGCCCACCGCTCCCACCCTGATACTATCAAGGTCATATGGAAGTTCTAGTTTCTTCACAATCTTACTATTCTCAGGTCTTTGTTTTATCTGTGATTTAACACCGCTTTGAAGATTGACGCGCACGCAGACGGACGGCCCTTCTTCACGTAATCGCTCATCATAACTCCTCATAAAATCAAGATCAAACGTTTAATCTTACTATTAAATATCATTGAATACAAAATTAATAATACATTATTTTGTATTAATAATACACCATAGCATTAATGTCAGTAATATCAGTAATGTTAGATAATTACCAGTAATACTAGGTATTATCAGTAATAATGGTAACCAGACTATAATTTTGCAAACCAAAATATGTAATGTGACTTTAGTAAAGTCTATTGTAGTTCATTATTGATGTGCAGTTGTGGCTTGGGTGGTACAGTGGCGTACAAGTGTCTGATGGTTGATGGGGAGAAGCAGTTCTTCAACCTGGAGCTCATGGTTCTCAAGTTCCTGTAACATCTTCCAAATGGTTGAATTTGGAGCACATTTAGTCTTTTAGCTGCTAATTTGGTAATTGTACCAGTTTTAGATATTATGAGAAATGTCATCCCTTCCTTTCCCTTTCTTTTGCTTTTGTTTCTGAATCCAATCTTTCTGATACCTGGATTGGGCAAGTTGGACAGGCTTGGCTTCAATATGCTTGGGATGAGGAGAAGACAGTATATAGGAACATATATGATCTTGAGGGGCTTGACCAGCCCAAGGGTTAGCATTACAAAATAAGGGGTTAAGACATAGTGAGTCAGACTTTCTCTACCCAGAACATCTTTGGAATTGTCTTCCTCAAAGGTCAATATGGGATGGTCTCTGAGGATTGTTAAGGTAGAGATCAGTTATATTTTTCGGACTCATTTTTTTGGCAAGGCCAGCATTTATTGCTCATTCCTAAATACCAGTGAGGAAGTGAGAGTGAGCTGCCTCCTTGACCCACTGCAGTCCTTGTGAAGGTAATCCCACAGCAATGTTGGGCAATGATTTCCAGGATTTCTAACCAAATGAAGACAAGTAGCTTGATCACTGATCTGGTGAACAATTACTGGGGTCAGTGTGAATGTGGAGTCAAGTCTATAAACTGATCAGCCATGGTTTAGTTGAATGGATGAGCAGTCTGTCAAGGCCAAGTATTCTGCTTTTGCTGTTCACTCGTGATTTTAATGCTTCTGCTTTTTTTCTTTATTCCTCCATATACGTTTTTTGACATTAATGGGGAATGACCTTGCCTAAAATACTTTAATTCCTCTCCTAAATCCATTCTGTGCTGATTTCCCAATGTATCAACTGGTTGTTTTTGATGATTTCTTGGTCCAAGACACTTTGCATACCTTTGCAGCAACATAATTTGCTCACATATTCAGTAACTTTGAGGAGAAAGATGCAAGAGCAATCCCGACTAATGAAATTTCCTGCTAATTATCCTGCCACAGAATCCTTAATTTAGCTTAATGAGTTTAAGAAAAGCCATGCATTGATCTAAGAAAAGCCATCTATGAACAACCTGTGCCATTCAATATCCTTTGACAACACAGTGTCGACCAATGAAGGGCGTATGATAAGGCTTACAATAAATAGCCTCTGGTCTATCAAATACACTGCAGAAGGTATTCAGTGCGTCAAGCAGCACCCATGGAGGGAAATGGACATATGATATTTCAGGTCGGAATTCTTCTTCAGACTGATAGAGTGGAGGGGATATAGCTGGTAGAGAGAGGTGAGGGGAAGGGGTATGGCAAAAACTGACAAACAATAGGTGGATCCAGGCAAGGAAGGGTTGTGTGACTGATGAGTGAGGGGGAGGATAGATGGGTGGAGATAGTAACCAAGGCTGGAAGTGATGTGTTGGAAGACAGAAGTGTACAAATGTGGAATCTGATAAAGAAGGGAGACGGGGAATGACAAGTAAAACTATGGGGAGAGATAATGGGTGGAAAGGAATTGGGGAAAGAAAAATGGGGAATCCAGAGTAGGGAGTGGTGGGAGATGAGTGGATCGATGACGGGAAAGGAACTGAGTTGTGGGGTGGAGAGAGTGGAAAGAAATGTTTGCACAGGGTGTGTAGGAGGTAACTACAGATGCTGGTTTACACCAAAGATAGACACAAAATGCTGGAATAACTCAGCAGGACAGGCAGATCTCTGGATAAAAAGAATGGGTGACGTTTCGGGTCGTAGCCCTTCTTCGGACCTGCACAGGGGTATGGTGGGGAGGTTGTTTACTTGAAATTGGAGAATTTAATTCATGTTGTGGGTTGTAGTGTACTCTATCCAAGCGGAATATAAGAAAAGACACAAAGTGCTGGAGTAGCTCCGCAGGTCAGGCTGAAGAACATGGATAGGTAACGTTTTGGCTCGGGACCCTTCTTCATTTGGAACCTACAACTAACGACATGAACATTGAATTCTCCAGTTTCAGCTTAAACCTCACTGCCCTTCTGCCTTGCCTATATACTTCCTCTCCACCACCCTAGATACCTTACTTTCACCACACTCCTTGTCCCCCCCCCCCCCCCCCCCACCATTACCCAGTCCCTATCCCCTCCTCTATCCATTTATCTCCCACCCTTCCCTACACCAACTATCTCCCCTTAACTCCATCAGCCTGAAGTAGGGTTCTGACCAAAAATGCTATCTATCAATTTCTCTCCACAGTTACTGCCTGACCCGCAGAGTGCCTCCAAAGTTTTAATTTTCTCAAAATGTTAGCATCTGTCGTCTCTCCTGTCTCAATGTTTTATCAAATATATTTACTCAGGAAACAGTTTATTTAAAGTACACAGCCAAAGTGACCATATAAATGAAACTACTGCAATGCTTCCTAATAAAAGTATTTGCTACAGAAACGTGCTGTGAGTGAAGGAGAACTATATCCAAATTACATGTATAACATCAATGTTGATGACTTACAGCAATGTCACCAAGCTTGATTGGTACTTCTGCACTGTCCTGTTGCTGTCATGAAGATAGATATCTGACCTAATCCTATACCTCTACTCAAGTTGTTTCGCATCAGTGGGAGCGGGAGAAAATAGCTGGCAGTAACTCACTTTCGCATTTTAATAAGTTGTTGAAGAGCTAGTTGAAAATAAGTTCTTTTAAAAAATCCATGACTGTTATCTTATTTTCTGATGGTTATTTTGTCACAAAGTGGAACATTTATTGTCTGCAAATTTGGCTGATCCACCCACTGAGGCTTTATTCCCTCAAATTAACATGGTAATTAGAAAATTAATTGTTTAAGAAATGTTCCCTTTGAAAGTAATTTTATGAAGTAACTTTACTGTCCTATCTCCAAAAAGTTTCTATCATGTGTAGCCTAACAAGAGAAGATAGGGCAGTTTTATGTTGTTTTCAATAAAACATTGGAATTGTGAAAAAAAACAAGCTTGTACAAAAGAAGAACAAAAGAATGCAAGGTACACTAATTGGTGATGGTTTCTGATCAGAAACTGGTATCTCTTCTGTACTATGAGCACACAATTCACAATGAGTAGGAAGTTAAATATTGACTTCTCTCCACACAATATATCATTTTGAAGCTACATCATTCAGTGCTGCTTCCAGTTGAACACCAACAATCATGGTCATACTGTTTCGCTTTCACAAGAAACTGTATTCTCCTTCTACTTGTGTGTGAAGCATAAATGTGACCTGGACAAGTTGGACTGAATGGTTTAATTTTACAATATACAATATGGATACCCAGCTCATCTTTGGCTGCTGGCTTAAGCTGAACCCTGCATAATACAATCTTTATGTTCAGCCTGAATCTATGTTTAATGTCAAATCCCATGTCAAACTCCGTCCCAAATCCCATGTCAAATTCATATTACTTTACCTCCATTTTCAACAATGTGCATTGATAAAGTGCTTTCAAAACATCTTCCCATGAATGCTATCAAATGCAATTTGAATTTGAGCGACGAAGAGGTAATATTTAGTGCTCTTAATGTAGCCTCCACCACATTGGTGAGACCAAGAGGAGACCAAGTTCTGTCTGCTACAACCTGCTAAAACTCCCTGTTGCTAGCCATTCCCCTTCCCAGCCTTCTCCACTGCCAGAGTTGAGACCACATGCAAATGGAAGAACAGCACCTCATCTACCACTATGGTCGTCATCAAACCAATGGCATGAACATTCATCTCATTTCTTTCTGGTAATTTTTTCTTTTTCGACTCCCATTAGTCTAAATAAGGGTCTTAAATCAAAACGTTGTCTGTCCATTTACACTGCTGGGTCCTGCAGCAGTATGGTTTATGCTCAAAAACCTATGCAAGTATGTTTAAATGATGTTACAAAAGGGAAACCTATTGGTGAGAGATGGAGAGACAAATAATAAATTTTACTTCGGAGTCAAGTGAGTGACTACGTGAAGAACCCCGCCAGGACGCATGCGTGTCATATCGCTACACGCATTGCGAAACAGTCATGCAGGTGGAACGACGTTCCCCCTCAGCGGCAGAATTTAAAATCCGGGAACTGCAGGTAAGAAATACTCTGCGTTCTTTTTTGTTCCACTTAGTGTGTTACAGGTGGAGCCAATGGACAGAACAAAGAAGAATAAGAAGGCTGCGACAAAGCTGGCGGGGGAGGACCAAGGAGTTGCGGGCAGCCAGCAGCGGCCAACGGCACACGAATCGCCCGTAATGGGAACAGCTGTGCCCGACTTCGCCCCCGCACCGGCCAGATCTACACCACGGCCGGGTGGTAAGGCAAAGCAAAAATCTGATAGAGTCGTTGACTCCGATGAGTCCGAATTTCAGCAGCCACGAGCGGCCAGTGACTGAGAGCATTGGAGCCAGTTGGAGCGGCTTAGGGAGCAGCCGTGAAGCGGCCAGTGACCGAGAGCATTGGAGCCGGTTGGAGCGGCTGATGGAGCAAATGCTCCAACGTGACAGGCTCCGGGAGATGGAGGCTAGTCACTGTGGGCAATTTGTAAGTCCTACAGCAGTACCTCTTGTAGGGCTGCACAGTGGTTCTCCCTCGTCAGAGGGGAGTACTGGGGGTCACTTCTGGGCTGACCCTGAAGAGGGGTTTGCTGAACAAACACCAAGTGTGCGAGGGGTGCAAGAAAACGAAAATTTACTGGACATGGTGTCCCAATTCATACAACCAGACCTAACTGGCCAAAACCTGGAACCAAAACTAGCTGCCAGTATTGACTATATGTCATTTAAGCAGCTACAAGGACAGGCATTAATGGACACCACAGCAAGACACTTACCACCAGGGAGCTGTACATCACTGAATGTTCCCATTGTAAACCAGTGCATATGGAAACACGTCGGAGTCGCAATTAGAGCCAGGGACTTGAAACTCCAAAAAGTACTGAAGGTCCTAACAGCGGGAATTACAGCTTTCGCCCGCACAATAGATGAAAAATACATGTCACAGGATCAACAGGATGCACTTGCTTTATTCTGTAACACCCAATACGAAATAAACAGTATTAGAAAGAGTGCCATACAACCCGCTTTAGACCCTAAATTTGCAGGTCTGTGCAAACCTGGAACCCCTAAACCACCAATTCTACTATTTGGAGGTAATCTATCCAAACAAGTGAAAGAACTCGATGAGGAGGCAAAAACCCTGGGGCTCATCAAAGCAACATCAGCTAAAACCTACTTCGGCCACAAACAGCACCCTTACGCACCCACCAGTCGAACAAAACAAACTGGTGAAAGCTCGAAGGCCAGGTACACTGAACATCGGTCTTTTTTAGGCCATGGCCCAGACCGGCCTTGCTGGAAAATGTGCAAACCCCCAACACCAACCCAACCACAGACCCAGACACCGGCGCCTCAACGTCCACGAAGGATACCGAGAAAGAATTAAACCTACCACTGGTAACCTCTGGTTCCTTACAAATTAAAGGGAGCATGGAGGTTGGTGGGAGATTACACTTCTGTCTGGATGCATGGAATAAGTTAACTACCGACACTTATATTTTAAGCAATATCCAGGGATATACCATAGAATTTATACATAAACATAACCCTCCAGTTCAGCATGTACCGAACTGAATGTTCGTGCTTTCAGGTAAAGAAAAATCAAAAGCACACGTTGAACTGGAGCGGCTTTATGAAAAAGGGGTAATTGAAAAAACCCAACACGAATCAATGGAATTCGTGTCCAATATCTTTATCAAAACCAAAAAGATGGTGGTTATCGCATCATCATAGATTTGACTAATTTGAATACTTTCGTACAATACATTCATTTCAAGATGGAAACCTTTGTTACTGCTAAGCAATTGATTTCCAAAGGTTATTACATGGCAAGCATCGATTTAAAAGATGCTTACTATTCAGTACCTATACGAGGTGACCACAGATGTTATTTAAAATTCAACTGGATGGGACAGTAATGGAAGTACAGAGCACTACCTAATGATCTAACATCAGACCCCAGGCTGTTCACAAACATTTTGAAACCAGCCCTAGCGTTTCTGCGGAAACAAAAACACATGGTGATGGCATATCTAGACGACATACTTATTGTGGGCAAAACTTTGGAATTGGCTAAACAAACGGTAACAGCCACAAAACAATTATTTGAAAAACTGGGTTTTATCATCCATCCAGTTAAATCTAAATTAACGCCTTCTACCACAATGGATTATCTGGGGTTCACCATTAACTCAGTTCACATGTCAGTGACTTTGCCTAAGGAAAAGGTTATAGCCTTAACAGAGGCTTGCAGTAACCTCATTGACATCAGTAAACCATCCATCAGATTGGTAGCAAGAATAATTGGCAAAATAGTGGCTGCCTTTCCAGCAACACAATTCGGACCTTTACATTATCAAAATTTACAGATGGCAATAATACGAGCACTCAACATTAATGGTGGTCATTTTGACAGACCAATGAAGCTATCAACCGAGGCCATAATGGAACTAAAATGGTGGAAAGATAACATTCGGCATTGTTCCAACCCAATCATTATCAGCAACCCGTCTAAGGTACTAAAAACTGATGCCAGTGCACTTGGTTGGGGTGCCACCAATTCCATCCAGCTGTGGAGGTAGATGAAATGCACAGGAGGCATCATTATTACAAACACTGGGCAAAAACTACCTGGAAATGTTGGGAGCATTCCATGGCCTTAAGTCATATTGTTCTGGGTTATATCACCAGCATGTTAGACTACAAATTGACAATACCACCGTGGTAGCATATATCAACCACATGGGTGGAAACAAATCGACATTATGTGACAATCTGGCCAACACAATTTGGCAATGGTGTATTCAGAAAAATATTTGGATATCAGCTGCCTACCTACCAGGTAAACTAAATTTAGTGGCAGACACCAGGTCACGCAAATTTAATGAAAACACCGAATGGATGTTGGATAAAAATGTATTTGCTGATATTGCAGCATGGTATGGAACACCAGATATCGATCTATTCGCATCCAGGATTAATCATCAGTTATCAAACTATGTTTCATGGGAACCAGACCCTGGGGCAGCGGCGACAGATGCATTTTCGCTGCATTGGGGGAGATTGTTTATTTATGCATTCCCTACTTTCTGCCTCATCAGTCGGGTATTAAGGAAAATACAGCAAGACTCTGCGTCTGGTATTTTGGTAGTGCCCGATTGGCCTGCTCAACCATGGTTCCCTGTGATACTCAACATGGTATTAGAACCATGCATCATCATCTGGAATAGACCAAATTTACTGGTTCATCCTGTAACAAAGGAAAGCCACCCATGTCATAACCAAATTATTAATTTGTTGAGTTTAAAAGCACCTCTACTGC
Source organism: Leucoraja erinaceus (assembly GCF_028641065.1). NCBI lineage: Eukaryota > Metazoa > Chordata > Chondrichthyes > Rajiformes > Rajidae > Leucoraja > Leucoraja erinaceus. The sequence continues at coordinate 58,681,487 of NC_073379.1, forward strand.
ACCTGGGACTGACGGACCGAACAGTGGACATTATTTCAGTGGCACACAGACAGTCCACCAAAAAACAGTACCTGGTGTACATCAGGAAATGGGAAATGGACTGTCACAACTACAACATCAACCACATATCAATGAACGTCCCGTCTGTTCTGGAATTCCTGGCAGGCCTCCATTACGATGAGGGGCTCAGTTATAGTGCCATCAACTGCACCAGAAGTGCTCTGTCAACATACCTATGGCAAGGAACAGAGCGGCATTCTGTTGGGACACACCCTCTGGTAACTAAACTCATGAGGTGAATTATTATTGTCAATCCCCCAAGAACCAGGTACTCCCAAATATGGAATGTGAGCATTGTACTGACCATGCTAAGGAACTGGTCTCCAGCTACAGCTCTGTCCCTACAGAAACTGACACTGAAAACAGTCATGCTGATGGCCTTGGTCACGGCACAAAGGGTACAGTTGCTACATAAATTAAGACTGGACAACATGACTTCTTCATCTGGAAACTTAACTTTTCACATCAATGAATTAGTCAAGCAGAACAGACGGGGGTCAGCAGGCCTAAAAATAGAATTTAGGGCCTACCCGACAGATGATCGTCTCTGTATAGTAAGACACTTACTATTATATATGGAGTATACAAAAATCATCAGATGCAAAGAAATGGCACTTTTAATCAGCCACAAACAACCACACAAAAAAGTGACAGTCCAGACCATCTTGAGATGGCTGAAACAGGTCCTAATAAAGGCTGGAGTGGATACTAACATTTTAAAATCTCACTCCACCAGGGCTGCACTACATCGGCAGCTATGCAGTTGGATGTTCCGATGGACCAAATCCTCAAGACAGCAGGATGGTCAACGGAGGAAACTTTCCAACAATTTCATCACAAACCAGTAATTAAACCTAGAACGTTTGCAGAAACAATTTTAAGTTCTGTAATATAATTTTCCCCCATAAATAGGGGCTATAATTTGGTGTTAATAAATTTATCGTTGATTTCAACGTCTAATTCATGTCTAATGATGTTAACACTATTCTTCCCATAATCATCAAGGCAGATGTGATGCATGGACTCGTTTCCACGGCATGAAATCACAGCTTTAAAATCTTCACGTAGTCACTCACGTGACTCCGAAGTAAAATAGTAAGATTAAACGAGAAATTACCAGTTCAAAGTTTGATCGTTATTTTATGAGGAGTACATTGAGGGAATACGTGCCCTCCGCTCCCACCCTTGATCATATACTCAACTGGTATCTTCTTCTCTAATCTTACTATGTTTAGTCATTACAGTTATCTGTGATTTCACACCGCTGCTTTGAAGAATGACACGCATGCGTCTTGGCGGGGTTCTTCACGTATTCCCTCAACGTACTCCTCATAAAATAACGATCAAACTTCGAACTGGTAAGTTCTCGTTTAATCTTACTATTCATGGGCACTCATAGGTTATGGAGAGCAAATCCGAAGAAAGGTTATTGCAGTGAACCAAACTGAAAATGTAAGAATAAATCTGGGTGATCATATTAATGGGAGTTATCAGTTTAGTGGTTTAGATACCGGACACATAGTCAGATTTCTGGTAGACAAAAGTGCTGGAGAAACTCAGCAGGTGCAGCAGCATTTATGGAGCGAAGGAAATAGGCAACCTTTCGGGCCGAAACCCTTCTTCAACCTGATGTAGCTGCAGTTCCTTCTTAAATAGTCAGATTTCTGTATCTTTATTGAGGACCATGTTCAAATCCAACAATGAAGATTGGTGAGGGTAATTAAGTAATTAATACATCTGGAATTATACCAGAGAGCCCCTCGGTAATGCTAATCAGAGAAATTGGCCAAGTGAGGCCATTTGGCCCACTGGAACTGTGGTGGTTCAATAGTGCAACCCACACTCCTGCCGTTAACCTGTAACCTACAAATTATTTTCCCTCTATCTTTTAAGTTTTCTGTTGTTAGCACTGTTACCACCACGCTTATGGACTTTGAATTCTGGAACATAATAACCTAGATCATGAACCTCTTCAGCTGACATTTCTGCAGCAAACAGCATATATTTATTTTAGTTTTTCAAGATTTATTAAAATATCTTTAAACTGCTTTAATTAATTCAACCGAGTTCAACCATTTTAAATGCCTTTACACATCAGAAACAACCAGAAAGGCCTATGGTTGCTAAGCTGCACAATGATAGGAGTAGAATTAGGCTATTCGGCCCATCAAATATCACTATTAATGCCTCCACAATCTCTAAGCCACCTCTTCCAGAACCCTATGGTGCAATCCTGCTATCAGTTGCTGCTTGGAGTATGTCCCAGCATCGCTACAGTCGACTGCGTATGGGCGCCGACATCCGATTCCTATGAGCACCAGTGTATCTAGTGGTTCTGTGCGTGTCCCTGGCGTGGACCTATCACATTCGGCCTCACCCGCCCCCGCGCTCTCTAAGCATCCGCGTCACATTAAGGAGGGGGCGAGAAATTTTTCCAGGCCCTCCTTCTTCCTCTCTGTGGTTCATTAGGATTGGGGTTTGAGGTTTATATGTAAGGGTGTCGAGACAGGGGCTCTGCGGCTTTTTCGTTCCACCCGGTCGTAAGCTCTCCAGGCCCCTTGGGTCCCGGATGTGGGTGGGGAGGTAGCACATGCAGCCTATCTAGAAGATGGTTTTCGCCCGTCGTGTCCTACCGAGTCAGTCGCCAGCCGCTGAAGCGTAACATCGATCTGTCAGTCCTCCCGTTCTCGACACTAGCGCGCGGGTAACATCTACGTCCATGCTGATCCCATGATGTGTGTAGACTCCGGAGGGAGCTCTTCGCTGGGCGGGGGGGTCGGGGGGCCTGGGCGGGGGAGGGAGGACGGCCCACGGGACTGCCAGAAGGGGCTCTGCTCGGCAGTGGGCGACTGCCCTGGCTAGGGCGTGGACATACGGAGATGTCGCTATACCAACTCTTAGATTTTTCATCCTTGGTCCGGATGGGCGGGAAGGTATTGGGGGAATGACTGGGGGGGGCCCCCGCCCGTATTCGGCGTGTGCGGCTTAATAGCGACCGCATCACTGCGGAGTGTAGTAGATTTGCCTCTCGTACACATCCACACAAGTTGCGGGAGGAGGGCGGAAGTGAGTATAAAGAACCAGCCACCCGTGGTCGTTACACAGAGTGGTCTTTTTTTTCTTTCCTTTGTTGGGTGTCAGGATTAAGGGAATGGTGACGATTCGCTTCATCACATACGCCCGGCAAAGACTACATGGTCTGTGTGGGAACTCGGAGACGCTTCCGTCCTCTAGATGGCGCGGCCTCATGGCGGCTGCGGTAAAGATTGTTACGTGGTGTACTACGTGTGTCAAACCCTGTTCAACGCGGTCATGATCTTGCACGAGTGTGAGCTCGGGGATCTAACAGCCATACTCTGTCCGTATAACACGAGGCAGACAGCACTATTCGATCTACGAACACTCGTGGCTGGGCTTCAGCAGGACCTCGGGGGGAACTCGCTAAACAGTCCAACCAGGGAGGCACAAACACGGAGTGAGTCTGGCCGGGGTGACAACTTATACGCGTGGCTGGGGTGCGGGTTGCGGTTAGGGCACGGTGATATCCAGCACCGGGGTGAAGGCATATTGTTATGAGGGGAATTAGGCTATTGGATGCATGGCAGGGGGTGTTGACTGGGTCCGACGATCACTAGGTCGATGCGCTTCGTATCGATGGAGCTGGCCATCTGGCAGGTAAGAGGTCTGACCCGTGGCGTACATCATGCTCGGACATTGACTGCTATGTATGTGCAAGAGGACATACGCATGAGCAGTTGGCAAGTCCTCATGACAGGTAGGCACTGCGACAATGAGTACTGTCGTGCTGTGCCGCCTTTGTCGAGGACATTAACGCTGTAGCCAGCACACACATAGAATAACTCTGCAATAAGCAGATCATGATGGCAGCAATGGAGGGGAGAATACATTCCAAGCCCGGTGATTGCGGTTATCATGTTTATGCTTAAGGCAAGTGGTGGTGACTTTCCTGAGCTCAGACATGACTAAGGAAGGAAAAATAAAAAAATCCCAAGGGGTTTTAAGACATGACACCCTCTGCCATTGCACAGTCGCAATTGCCGCAGGTTGGATCAGAGCGATAGCCAACAAGTTGGGACCTCTGGGCACATTCTCTTATCAGTCGCGTAAGATCGAAGACAGTGGACATCTTCCGCCTGTCTCCCATGTCGGTGGGCGGTCCATCGACAAAGGGGGGTGCGGGCCCGAGGGGACGCGGAGGCATTGCGACAGGTAGGGCATCCCTGAAACCATCGATCTTGTGATGCGTTTCGGGGCAGATATGTATCTCGCACAGCGGCGGGAGTCACGGGGCTGCCAACCAAGACCGCAAGAAACTCACGGACGCGGGTCGTGGAAACTAACCATGCGCACAGATGGCGGGTGGGGCGTCGCTCCGGGCACTCCACAGCGCTCGCCCCGATACTGCTGGTTGGGCCTCGCGCTTACATCCAGCCTACGCCCGGGCAGGCACGCAATCCTACTCTATTCATCAGTGACCTGACTGCGCAATGCCCATGTCCATTTGCCCGTCGGGGTGCCTCGCGGCCAGCGAGGAGACGCGTTGAATGGGACCTCCTGGGGGGAGGCCTTGTCGGCCAAGCTACGCGTGGCAACCGCGGCCCATTTGGTTGAGCGGCACGGACTTGGCGTAACTGGAGTAGCACGGCTTGCATTGTGAGGGTGCGCCTTTTCACTCCATGTACTTTCGGCTCCTTGCTCACTGTTTGGCACCCATTCGTGCGGTATGTCTGGCTGTGTTAGCTCTCTACCTATATGAAGCATGTTTAAAAAATGGTGAATGATAACCACTTTCAGAGCAATCGTTTTATTTAATATGATTAAAGGGAGAGGCCGTGGTGGGCAGGCTCATTGTCGCTAGGGCGCCAATGCTGTTTCCTTGGGGCTCAGAAGACAGACTCAGAGAAATCTCTGTCGGGGTCGCACCTTATTATTCACTTTCTCTACGCGCCTGATGTCCATTCAAAAATCTCCGACTATCGACTTTGGCCTAGTTCCTGACCCGCTCCTATTCTCCTGGTACTGCTTACCCCGGGTGCGGTGCCTGATCAATACTCACACTCTGTCGCCTAGACCTCAGATCTACGGTTCGCATGCTGTGTTTTCGCGCGTCGATCCATCGCTTCACCCGTCGCTGGTTGTCAGTCTCAGGCGGATGGTGGAGGGTGCGCGCCCCGTGGACTCGCACCCCAACAGTGGGTCCTGAGTTCTGTGCCGAGCGCGTGTTGTCCTTTACCAGCCGGGATAGGGAACTGCCCTAGCGAGGAAAGGGGGGGGATCGCGTGACCATGGTTCTCTCATGCGCGCCTTGGAGCTGATCTCTAGCTATGGCCTCTCCTGGCCGCGACACAATCAGCGTACTGTCACCGAGTCAGACCCCCACAATCGAGGAACACACTGCTCGAAATCAAAGCAGTCCTGGGCAATCCGGTAAAATACGCGCCGGCAGCTCTCGCACTACCAATAATCTGACTCTCCCCAGAAGGCTAAAAAGAACGGAAGGCCCACCAAAGGCCGCCGTGCGACCCAACACTGCTCAGGGGGGGAGACATCTAGGAACCACAAAGCTCGAAAGGCGGCTCGAGACTCAGTCCATCTCACAACAGCACAAGATATAAAGGAAAGACGTCTAGATCCCCGTACTGACAACGACCCCTCAGATCGCTACTCCGGCGGCATCCTACGAGACTGAACCTGCTGGATTGCACCTTGTGGCGCGTGATGGAAAGGCGCAGCGCAGGACGTCGACAACTCTCAAGCAAAAAGCAGGAAAAAAAGAACAACAAATCACACTGCAGAAGACTTGCGTCTCATGATCCGTGGTACATAGCGATGCCGAGGTTGGGGGTGAAGTTCAGGGACGACGAAACGGCAAACGGGGGGCATGCAGACCCAACCGGGGGAGCACGGAACACAGGACAGGAAGGGAAAACAGGAGAAGACAGACTAACGGCGACAGCCAGAGGCCGACCACCAAGGCCCCAAGAGACCGGATGAGAACCATACTCATCACACTGTGCAAAGGCGAGCTTGCAAAGACCAGACAGATCATCCTAAATTAACAGGAGGACACTTCACGATTTAATCCCTCTTGCTGTAGTATGAAAGGCAAAGCCTTCGATTGCTCAACTACCAGCACACATCTTAAACTTGGAATACAAAAAAACTAGCTTTTACTCCTTATACAGCAAACTCAGTGCCAGGATAACGAAAGGACCCCCCGATCTCGGACTGGTGTATCTTTTATTGTCCCACTTATGGTACTATAGAGAATGACAAAGCAGCACAAGCAATGTCAATTGTGCTATCACATAAACGATTCTCCAGGCTCAAACTGAAAGGCACACAAACCTCTGTTACCTCCACTTAAAAATAACTCACATATGTTGTTCACAAGCCTCTCATACAATCGTGCAGAGCTAGCTGCCCGAGAAGCCAGGCTGCCCCAGCCATCACTCGTGACTGAGTAAATAAGAGTTGCTTCAGCCGTCTTACCATGGCGTGAATGAATAGGCAAAATTGGCACTGTTAAATTTCATGTTGCTTCATTCTTAATATTGCAAAAGGTATCTACTGATAACCCCTAAGTTTTATCAGCTGCAAATGTTGCATATTATCTAAAATTCGATGACACAATGTCCTTTAATCTGAGTAGGGCAGCATTGGATTCCACCACTAGCTTTGTTATCAGAACACCAGAATCGGTGCCTCATGTGTATAGATATGGCAGAGTATTCAAGATTGATTTTCTGAATCAGTTAAATTGCTGAAAGCCAATCTTCCATCTTAAACTGGGTAACCAAACACATGATCAAATTAGCCAAATGCTAACCTGATTCGGCCTGCACCATGTTTCTGTAATCTTGAGAAGTATCAGAAATATACCCCTCTGGTCCTTGGCCAGACAACTCATCCTCGGATGAGCTGTCACTGATTGCACTCGGAACCCCCTGTTCCTCTATTCACCATATGGAAGGACATTTTTTGGCTTCTCTTGCCGCGGAAGATGCATTATCTAGTTATTCATACATTTTGCTGATAACATATAATCAGAACTTTATGGCTAGAGATGAAACCGCAGTCTCTCTTTGATGTGGGAATACGAGTTCCATGTCAACTCTTAACTAAGAGTCACCACGAATACTCAGCATTTTCCCTCAGAATGGAAATTAATATAATGCAAGCCTGAATCAGAAATTGCCTCACAGTCCTTTGACTGAAACCACTTGGCTGAGTCACCAGAGTGCACAACACAATCTCTTCGACCCACCACTCAATCAGGAATACTGGTATTGAGAGCCTAGGGATTATTATGAATACATTGTTGATTCACAACATGAACCTGCAGGTTAGATAAAAATTATATTATATGCCAGACCAGCTTCCTGCTGGCAACTACTTATCCCAGAGAGGATGGCAATGATAATTCCAATGAATTGGCAACTCTACTAACTGAGGATAAAATAAACCATGTGTTGAGGAAGACTTCAACAACTTAATTCTACTGAGCAGTCTGATAGCCTCAATCACAGATGATGAGGCAGTGCTTCCCTGGTCAATATGACCCATATGCTCAGCCAGTTCCATGATAGTCTACCCTGAACCAGGGAAACCAAACTGTTCCAACTTGGAACTTACTGAGGTAACTATGCAAGGCACCCTGCCAATATCTCTACATCAACCTAATCTATACCAGAGACAGTGAAAAAACAATAGACAGCCCATGCTGCCAGTAAACTCAAACCTGGGCCCCAGACTGCTCCATTTCAGAGTTTACAGAGGTTAATGATGAGACCTTACTTGCCAGCGTCTCTGACCCCGGGTCGATTTGCTTGTTGGAGCTTCAACCAGGTTTCATTTGCAGACCCTGTCTGTCATTTCTGTTAGATAGCTGATGCCTCTGGCCAACTCTTCTTTTAGTGGATTGTCCGTCCCCGAGGGAACAGCAAATGAGAGACAAGAGCAGGCAGCTCTTCCTTATGCAACTCTCGCACATCATGCATTAAAGCATGGGATTCAGGCACATAGTCATGTTTGGAGTCATGTTCAGAGTCAGTTACATACTGATCTCTGACACTTTCTTAGAGTGGGAGAAATAGTGCACCCCGAACCAGGCGTTGCCACATGCATATGCCTCGGACTGCCTGTGCATGCTTCTGTAACGGAACATATTTTGTGACACCATCTCCGATAGTCTTTCGAGTGGGAGCAATATATTCCAACCCTGAACCAGGGGTAGCTACAGGCATATGACTTAAACTGCCTGTGCATTTGTCCGTAATACGGAGCATATTATTTGGCACCATCTCCATCACTTCTTTCATCCGAGTGGGAGGAATATTGCAACCCTGAACCAGGAGCTGACTAGGCATATGTGCATATACTTTGGCACCATCTCCACCACTCCTTTCGTCCGATTGGGAGGAATATTGCAACCCTGAACCAGGAGCTGCCTCAGGCATATGTGCATATACTTTGGCACCATCTCCACCACTCCTTTCATCCGAGTGGGAGGAATATTGCAACCCTGAACCAGGAGCTGCTGCCTGACATGCCTTCGTAACACGGAGCATTTCTCGTGCCACCATCTGATTCATCAGATGTTCTAATTGAGACAAATGCCCAATCACATCTGCCATAGATGTGGGGACAGAATCCCTTTGACCCAAATCGCTCGACAGGACTTGTCCCACAGGCTTGGGTTTGACTTTGCCCGACTCGGGGGTTGTCAAGTTGCTCCCTCTAGGAGCCGAACCGGGACTAGCTCTGTCGGTATCATCATATATTTACCAGACAGGTTGCACCTGCTAGTGATTTCGAGTCCTTACTCCCTTCTGGAGCCCCGAGTATTTCAGGGAGAGACTGGAGTACCTCTGGCCCCCATATGACTCGGATGAGCCGGCATTATAATCATAGTCACCTCTTCCCGATGGTCCGCTAGACAGAGTGGGAGAGATACTGCAACCCTGCACTAGGTATAGCTCCACACGTGTCTAATAGACACAGCTGAAAAAAGGCTTCCCAAGCCAGGAGCTCTTTCCTGGAGCCTCACTGGGGTTCTTCCGAACAGCCACCCGCACCAGTGGAGTCCCATACTGTGTCGAAAAGCAAGTCAAATTTTTCTACACCATATGGTGTATGATAATAAATGTCCTAAATGCTGCGATAGTCACAAACGTGACCAAATTAAAGAGCTATATCCAATGCCCCTACGAATAGAGCACACACTATATGCTGATACCAGCGTATGCTGCCTCAGCAGCATTCCTATGTTTAAACCTTTTATAGGTGCTATGGCAAACTATAATGCTGATACTAGCGTATGCTGACTCAGCAGCATTTCTATGTATAAAAATTTATATAGGTGCTATGGCAGCCGTTCGTTGCCCTGGCCGCGGCTAACACCGGTCGCTGTAAACTTAGCAGCGATACGAAACTTAGCTGCGGCTAATTAATACACCGTCTGCTGCTATTTTTAGCAGCGAGCTCTCAAGCCATACAGGCAGCCCCAACTCCTAATAGAGTTCCACGGTGGATAAAATCCGGCCGACAATAATGAAACCGAGCTCCTCCGAAATCGTCCGCCTGCTGCCGTACAGAGCTCCAATGGCGGCAGCCGCCAAGAGCGGCCGCTTCCATCAGCTACTCTGGGACTGCTGTTGCAGCGGCCCGCTGAAAGTAAAATTTACTTACCTGCCAGAACAGTTGCATGTGACTTCAAAATAAAACATCAAACTAAGTGTGCCTGTTTCTATTAAACTGTTTCAAAAAAGAAAACTAAACATTAAAGTTTGCCAATGGCATTTACAATTCCAGAAGGGTTAGTCAGCCTTGTAATTTATTTTTTTACCTATACACACGTTTATAAATATTTTCACTGAGAGAATTAGTTAGTTATGTGCAGTTATTGTCACTGGCAGCTTGTTCTAGCATCACAGTAAGCCTAAGAACAAATGGTTTCTTCATTGCAGCAGATGATTATCAGTCAAAACCATATACCATGTGAGTTAATTGCTGACAGTATCTTTCATAAAAAGTAGGTCAAAAAGAAAGAGTTGAAGTGGAAAGTAAGTTAAGAAGCATGAACGAAGGACCATGCCTCAAGCAACAGCTTATTGTGGAAGGAACTCACATATGGCTAGAGAGGCAGATAGGTGACTTGGTGCTTGTATCGTTTTGACGATAATTGGGGGGAAAAATCTGCAGACTTTAGAGTAGGAAGTGTGGATAACATAAAATTAGCTCATTGGTGTGATTTATGAAATGCTATTTTTAGCAGACCTGCTTTTCTTTTGAACATGTCATCATGTTCTGTATATGTAATGAATCACTCGTAAGAAATAATATTTCCTGCTTGGCCTAACCATGTATGACTAACATGTAATAGGTTCAATTAATCATTTTAACCACTGAATGCGCACCAGATAAACAAAGTATGCATCAAATTATTTGCCCAAGAAAGGTTGTCATCCACATAAAACTGCATCCTTTACAGTGCCGTTCCTCTCATTACCGTGCTGGAATTGGTTCTGTGGAAGAAGAAAACTGTTCAAGCAAAATATTAAGCAGCATTCATTTGTCATTTTCTGTGTTAGGAATGGCTGCTGACATGTTGCTATTGGAAATGTGAAATCAGTTTGCACTCTACAAATTCCGGCTGAAATGCACAAGTTTGCTTTTTTGTCACGTTTTTAATGGTGGACATTTCTTTCTGTCCTACGTGGGTTGAATATTATTTTTCACCATGATGATTCATATTTCTTTGTACATGCTTATTCATTGCCATATCTATGTGACAGTATTGTTAATTTCCTTTGGTTTCTTTGCACATGCGTATACAGTGCATTCAGAAAGTATTCAGACCCCTTCACTTTTCCACATTTTGTTACATTACAGCTTCATTTAAAAATGGATTAAAAAAAATGTTTTTCATCAATCAACACATAATACGCCAGAATGAAGAAGCAAAAACGGGTGTTTAGAAATTTTTGCACAGTAATTAAAAATAAATAACTGAAATATCACATTAACATATGCATTCAGACTGTTTGCTATGACACTCAAAATTGAGCTTAGGTTCATCCTGTTTCCATTGATTATCCTTGAGATGTTTCTACAACTCGAAAGGATTGTCCATAGACCTCCGAGACAGGATAGTGTCGAGCCACAGATCTGGGGAAGGGTATAAAACAATTTCTGCAGCATTGCAGGTCCCAAAGAGCAAAATGGCCTCCATCATTCTTAAATGGAAGAAGTTTGGAACCACCAGGACTCTTCATAGAACTGGCTGCCCGGCCAAACTGAGCAAAAGAGGGAGAAGGGCCTTGGTCTGGAGGTGACCAAGAACTCGATGGTCACTCTGACAGGGCTCCAGAGTTCCTCTGTAGAGATGGGAGAACCTTCCAGAAGGACAACTATATCTGCAGCACTCCACCAATTAGGAATTCATGGTAGAGTGGCCGGACGGAAGCCACTCCTCAGTAAAAGGCACATGACAGCCCACTTGGAGTTTGCCAAAAGGGCTGTTTTCTCTGGTGCTCTGGTCTGATGAAATCAAGATTGAACTCTTTGGCCTGAATGCCAAGCATCACGTCTGGAGGAAACCAGTCACATGGCTAATACTATACCTACGGTGAAGCATGGTGGTGGCAGCATCTTGGTGTGGGGCTGTTTTTCAGTGGCAGGAACTGGGAGACTAGTCTGGATCGAGGGAAAGATGAACGGAGCAAAGTACAGGGAGATCCTTGATGAAAACCTGCTCCAGAGTGTTCTGGACCTCAGACTGGGGCAGAGGTTCACCTTCCAACAGGACAATGTCCCAAAGCACACAGCCAAGACAATGCAGGAGTGGCTTTGTGCCAAGTCTGTGAATGTCCTTGAGTGGCCCAGCCAGAGCCCGGACTTGAACCCGATCGAACATCTCTGGAGGGACCTAAAAATAACTGTGCATCAACGCCCCCCATCCAACAAGACATAGCTTGAGAGGATCTGCAGAGAAGAATGGGAGAGATTACCTAAATACAGGTGTGCCAAGCTTGTGGCATCATACCCAAGAAGACTTAAGGCTGTAATCACCGCCAAAGGTGCCTCAACAAAGTACTGAGTAAAAGGTCTGAATATTTATGTAACTGTGATATTTCAGTTATTTCTATTTATTTTCTTTGCAAAAATTTTTTTTCTTATGGGGTATTGTGTGTAGATTGATGATAAAAAAAAAAAATTAATCAATTTTAGAATAAGGCTGTAAAGTAACAAAATGTGGAAAAAATGAAGGCGTCTGAATACATTCTGAATGCACTGTATCTTATTTAAGTTAAATATATTGCACCTTGCCTGACAATTTTCCATATGCTTTGTTCTCTTGCAATTATACAATGATAAGCTCCATATTCCATAAGACAAAAATGCAGCAAACATTGACTTTTAAAAATGACAATTGTCTGTTAAAAGTAATATGGGCAATGGGGATTTTTGCAATTTACAGCAATCTGACACGTTTTATTTGTCAAAATATCATAACTGTCCACCAGATTCTTCTGCCTTGACAACAGATTATCACTGTCAAAGCAATTTTTACTTTCCAATGTGTTATGCTGTACATAAAGACTGATTTGCTCTCTTTAATAGATTTTCCTCCTTCTGAAGCTATTGAGGGATGATACAGTTGTGCTGTGGTCCTATCAGAAATTTGGTTCAAATCATTGGTTTCAATCTAAAAAAACAGTGAAATTTCAGTGATGAAAAGCAAAAGGGAAACACCAGCTGCTTGCTTTAGGTTGGATGGAAATGGCAGGCAAATCTGAATTAGTCTATGTGCATCCAACAGCTCAAGTCTTTGCATGTCAAAACTGTGTTGATTATTCTTGAACATTTTCCATTCCAATACATCCCAGGTCATAAACAAAAGTATAAAAAGATTTGATACAGACTGAGAACACATATCACTTATAAAAGAGTTGCGGTGGGTTTACATGTTTCTGATGTTTTGTTATTATCAGTGGGTGGCCTCACTTACTTAGACATCAATACTAGTGCAGAACACACGTATTTGTCAAAGTGCCCAGCAGTAATGCAAAGACAGCAAACACTATTTCCCTTTCCACTGCCATCTTCAATAAAACGTATTATTATCGTTGACAGATTCACAAATGGCCTCCAACACAGCCTTTGTATCTCCAAGCATTGGTGTAGCAATTTCGATCAGGCAAAAAGTTATTGTGAACTTTATATTCAGATAGATCAGGAATTGAATGCCACCCATAAGACCCTTCTGGAATGTGAGTCGCATTGTCCTTCTGTGGAAACATTGGAGCTTCTATATTGTTCAAGTTGTTTGTCTGCTGTCGGATTTTATTATTTTCTTTACATTTTTTTGGCTGAATGAGGCATCATGATATTAAATAGGATGCCGAAAGCCAGGGGTTAATTAAAAAGTCATATTAAGATCAGGATATCTACATGGATCCATCCAGGTTATACTGGCTGACAAAGGGTTTCTTCACTGTTTAGTCCAGCAGGTTTTCATCTTGGAAATGTTTCTCTATGATGGCTTTAAAGTTTGTGCAAACCCCATATAGCAACATCGTGGCCATTGCGAGTTGTGACAATGCTAATGGTGAGATTGATGATTGATATACATTGAATGAAACTGGCATGTGACCAAACTTTGCAAATGATAATTTCTTCTCATTTGACTAAATGGGAAAAAATTGATATTGGTTTGCAAATAATTACTTCAGTACAATGTAATAACAACTTGATAGCACATTTTTTCTTTTGTACCTAAATTGTTTCTCAATAATCCTGGTGGTCTCAGAAATTTTTATTCTTATACTCAGTCCTAAAATAATTAGCTATTTGCTCTTCAGAGGCTATTTATTTATTATTAGATATCACTGTACTCACTTCAAAGCAATTGTGTCAAGAACAGATTGGTTATATTAACTTTACTTGTCATCTTGAAGGGCAGAAGAAAAGCTGGCATAAGGTTTATGCTCGTGATGCTATAGATTTCCTTTGGGCATTCTCTTTTCAATCCTTATCCAAGACATACTAGGATAATTATCCAAGTAGGGTAATTGGACTCTGCAAGTTTTCCTTAGTGCACATGAGTTCTTGGAGAAAGAGGGCAGAAATGATAAGCAACTGTGAGATAATTGATCACAGGAACATAGGTGGTGGAGTGGGATCACTCCAAGAACTCACATACACTTGATGTGCTGAATAGCCTCCTTCTATGTCATAAATAAATATATGAATGTTTCATTTTAACTGAAGAGAGAATGGGAATCAGAAAAGTAATTTGAGCTTGAGGTCCAGACAGTTGAAAGTGTAGGTGCCATTGGTGGAATGATTAAAATGGTGATGCTTCAGTAGTCAGAAATGGAAGAATCTAATGTGTAAAAAAGGACCTGTAGATGCTGGATTAAACTGAAGATAGACACAAAATGCTGGAGTAACTCAGTGGGACAGGCAGCATCTTTGTGGACAAGGAATGGGTGACATTTTGGGTCGAGACCCAGGGTCCAGACCCAAAATGTCACCCATTCCTTCCCTCCAGAGTTGCAGCCTGTCCCGCAGAGTTACTCCAGCATTTTGTGTCTATCTTTGGAAGAATCTAATGCTGTTTGGTGAAGTTAGGAGAGATAGAGAGATGCAAGGCCCTGAAAAGACTTTAACAACATTATGTTGCCAAACTGCGTGCCAATGTAAATCTGTGAAAAAAGGTATAATGGATGAAGGGGACGGTGCGAGTTTGGACACTAGTATTAGAATTATGCAGACGTTCAAGTTTATAGAAGGCGCAAGGTGGAACATGACTAGCAAAATCTTAGGTGGAGGTTCCTGCAGCACATTGGTTGAGGCAGGCCAGACACCTACATAAATACACCAATGAGGTGGGCAATCTTTATGGTAGAAAGGATATGGAATTGGAGCATCTGGGACAAACAAAGCAAAGTACCAGCAGGTAAATTGGTTCAAATGGAGTTGGCGGCTAAGCACCAAAATTTATGGTAGGGAACAAAATAAAGGATTTACACAACCAATATTTGGTTGTTGGAAATTTCTGCTCATCCAGCTGAGCACCATGACAAGTTGCATGCAGTAAGATCCATTAAATAACAGCAAACTAATTAACCAAGCAGCCTCTTTTCATGATGGAGGCGGTGGGAAAAATATTGGGAAGGATATATTGAAAATGTTACTGTTCTTTTTCAGATAATTTATGATATTTTAGTGGATGGGGCCTTGTATTAACAGCTCAACTGAGAAACAGGATATCTGACCATTTAGTACTCTCTCTGTAATATACTGAATAATTTGCTGGAATTTTCTGTGCTAGTTCTGAAGTGAACCTTGATTCAGAGGTGAGAGTGATACCATGAATCAGAACAGATAAAGGTTTCTAACACAGACACATACTTAGGTGTCTTTCTGAACTGTGTATAATTTCCTGACCCTCCAGTTTTTCTGTACGTTAAAATAAACTTTTATTTTTCAACTCCTTAATTTAAAAAAGGCAGAAATGTTTAGAAATCATCTCACATCAGCGGCGTCGAACACACTACATAATAGCTATTGCACTGTGTAATCTAATCTTAAGTTTAGGATGTCCTGAAGTCCTGAAGTCATGAAAGATGCAGTATTATTACAAATGTTCCTTTTCTTCTAAACCTGTTCTTGTGAAGGGATATCATTAACGAGAATGGCGGGTGCCTGGAGCAGTCCTGCTGTGGGTGGTGGTGGGGACAGATACAATTATGGCATTTACGATGCTTTTGGATGGGCACATGGAAATGCAGGGAATGCAGGGAGACTGCCTATCACCCCCCCCCCCCCCCCCCCCCCCCCTCCCTCCCACAGGAAAAACACTATGACTGTATGCATGTAAATAGATTTATTTATTGAAATCATATTCTATGTCGCTCTTCCAGGGAGATGCTAACTGCATTTCGTTGTCTCTGTACTGTACACTGACAATGACAATTAAAGTTGAATCGGAATCGGAATGGAGGGATATGGGTTATGTGCAAGCAGATGAGATTAATTTAACATAGCATCATATTCATCATGGACACTTGGGCAGAAGGGCCTGTTCCAGTGATGTATTGTTCTAAAGAGATACAAGAGCTCCCCAGTGTATCATCCAGTGAGCTGTTGGAATATTGCAGATATATATCAGAACTTGCATCTGATTACTCACCTTGAGAAGGTCACATCTGGAGCATTGAGTTAAGGCTATTGGTATAACACTTGAAGCATTTGCTCAGATTGGATAAGACATTTTGGCTGGGTTGTAGTTTCCTTTCTTCTGCTTCACTTTTGTCTTAACGTCTCCTACTTACTCTCCCTCAACCTACTTCTCCTCTACCTTCTCCACGTGTTCCTTCTTCCCTTGTTATAAAGATGCTGCCTTACAATGGAAAAATTGTAGTGCATATGCTATCGAGTCAAAGAGTCATACAGCACAGAAACTGGCCCTTTCAAGACAACCACATTTTATAGCTGAGCTAGTCCCATTTGCCTGTGTTTGGCCCACTATCTTCTGAACCATGTCCCTGTCTAAATGTATTTTAAACATTTTTGAACCTGCCTCTACAGCTTCTTCAGGCAGCTCATTACTTACACACACCACCTATTGCAGGAAAACATTGTCCCTTGGGTCCCTTTTAAATATTTCTCTCTCACCTTCAGACTATACACTTTAGCTCTGGGCTCCTCTATCGTGGAAAAAAGACTATTCCTCCTGGGATTTTGTAATTCACTATCAAGAGTGTTCATATTTGCTTTCGTAAGGTAATAGGATGGTATAGAAAATGGAATTTTGGCCGAGACGCCAAAGCTCATTCTGTCCCCTCTCATATTGAAGCATTGCATTCTTCATATGTCATAAGTGTGTGGGGTGAGGGCGTAGGAGGGAATAGTTGGTGAGGTAAAATGCAGTTGGTGGGTACAGTTGGGATAAAAGTATTCAGGTAAATTGTGGGGTTGACGTGCACACCTGAAGCAAGAGGTGGAAATGGGCAATTTCTGTAAACTGTCATGATCTGTCTGTCATAGAGCGATACAGTGTGGAAACGGGGCCTTCAGCCCAACTTGCCCACACCGGCTAACATGTCTCAGCTGCACTTGTCCCACCTATATAACCATATAACCATATAACAATTACAGCACGGAAATAGGCCATCTCGGCCCTTCTAGTCCATGTCGAACACCTGCCTGCATTTGGTCCATATCCCTCCAAACCTGTCCTATACATGTACCTGTTTAACTGCTTCTTAAATGTTGGGATAGTCCCAGCCCCAACTGCCTCTTTTGGCAGCTTGCTCCATAAACCCACCACCCTTTGCGTGAAAAAGTTACCCCTCATATTCCTATTAAATCTTTTCCCCTTCACCTTAAGGCTATGTCCTCTGGCCTTTGATTCACCTATTTTGGACAAGAGGCTCTGCGCATCTACCTGATCTCTCATGATTTTATACACCTCTATAAGATCACCCCTCATCCTCCTGCGCTCCAAGGAATAGAGTCCCAGCCTACTCAATCTCTCCCTATAGCTCAGACCCTCTAGTCCTGGCAACATCCTTGTAAATCTTCTCTGTACTCTTTCCAGCTTGACAACATCTTTCCTACAACATGGTCCTCAGAACTGAACACAATACTCAATACTTTAAATACTTCCCCTCACTATGAGAAAAGAGTTGAAGATTGTCTTTGAATAAACACTCAATAGCCTGAAGTACAGCGGAACAGAAGATATTGTTAATATCTTGAACAGCAGCCTGGACGTAATGCCACATGTAAAATCTCATGGCATTTTGACATAGCATTTTGACATCACATAGCAATGTAGTCAAGGTCTGACCTGAGGTTGGAAAAGTGACTGAAATAACCAGCGTTGATAACCCCTTTAATGAAGTGCAGAGGTCACCGACAATGGTTGTCACTGCAATTAGACAGGTGAATTGCTCCCTAAACACTCCACAAACGTTGCCTGCTGCTGAGAACACTACCTGTCCAGCTCCTCCTCACTCCTCTGGCAGTTCCTCCTGCTTTGCCTGCCAATGCTGCTGCTCAAATCCAAGAGGGTGTTTTACGCTCATGCAGAAGCAGCTGGAACATCCAGAAGGCTTGAGGTCAGCTCTTGCCAGACTGCTCTCTTTGGATTTTTGAAACTTCAAACAATTATAGAAATATTCACATCCTGTTGCAGAAACAGTTGGAATAAATAAAACAATTACTTGTAAATGGTTAACTGGTTTAATTAGTGCCAGTGGGATCTTTTCTGCAGCTTAATATTTTGTTCAGCTATGCTATGATAGGAAAGGATGAGGTCCACAATGGCAGCCCAGGGGTTAAATCAGCATTGCATGCTGTTGTTATTTATTTGCACAGCATGGTGCCAGCATATTTTAGTTCCTGATAGGTTAGCACTTTTGTAGTAAAGCAGGTGCTTCTGCGCTCCATTTTGTTTAAAAACATATGCAAAGCTTTCATTTGTACTTTCAGAACAAATTGAAATTCAAATCACTGTCCATTAAATTCAATGACCAAACAGCATTTAGTAAACAAAAGTTTAGTTGAGTGGGAACTACCAGCACCCCTCCCCACCACCGTAAAAAATACAATAGAAAGCCATGATCAGAATATAAGGTGATGTTTACACACACTTCAAAAAAAAAGTTTCTGAATGTTGTATTGATGTTAATAATTTTGAAAGGTGCCACCAATCATGCCACTTTTGATCATTTTGATGCATAGTTCTATTAATTAGAATAATGGTTTTACTCAGATAATGAAAACTTAGCTATTAATTAGTGTTAGCAGTCAATTAGCTGGTCATATTTTACATACATCATGATTTGAGTATTCTTGAGTGTTTTTCCTGAATGTTTATCGACCTATCAATTTTCATTTTAAAATCTCAACTTACTTATTATGCATTCTGAATACAGGTAATGGAATAAATTAATTCAGAATGAAATTCGTCTACCATTAATCGGTTACGACTTTATCAATTGTGACATTGTAATTTAGTAGTAGGGAATAACTGCAATAGGTATGAGTTACTAACTTTATCCCCATTGTTTTCAGTGTATTTATTTTAATATGTCATTAATGCATTGCCAAAACGTTACAGTATCAAGAACATATATTTTTATGATTAAAAAGAGCTATATTATGACAGAATTAGGAAAGAGTTCATTGAATTCAATAGATGGTGATTGCCAAAGCCAATTATTTCTTTAAGAACGTGAACATATTATGCATCATTTTTAAACCATTGATCCCAAATGGAGCTCAGTAACATCTGGTTTACTGACAAAGTGCTAACCTACTTGCAACTAAAATATGCATACCATAACATAACTAATTGTGTTTATTGTCCACATATAAAACATTGTTCATTTTGGTAAAATATTGAATTTAAAAAATTGTATTTAAAAGCTTATGAGTTTGTGGGGGCGGTATTGTCCAAAATGGAATTCTCCAAGTGTCACATGTTAATTATTGTTCTGCAGGCAATTATTTAACTGACAGCCTGTTCTGTAAGTTCTCAGCAGCATGAGAAGTAGTCAGTGTGAACATTTCCACACAGAATGCATGGTCAGTGATGAAACAAGAACACTTCCCGTGGTCCTCAAAGGAAGACGGCCACAAAAATGTGGTTTTGTGGTGAGAGCTTTCCCTGTTGGATAAGATAAATACTTGATGGTCTATGTGGACATGGTGGGCCGAAAGGTCTGCTTCTGTGTTTATGGCTGCATAACAATCCAATCAGCAAATTTATCGCACAATAATTATAGATTGGTACATCATTAAAAAGTCATAAATTTATTAAGCAATTCATAAGCTTTTCAGGCTATTACTACATTTATTAGCATAAATTCACTTGGATTTCTGATTTTCTTTAATTGTAGTGGTGTAAGCTGCCAATGGTGCAGCCAACGCAGGAGCCCTAAATCTGACTAAACTTAGTATTTCAAATTGGAGTGAGGCATCCATGGAAATCCCAAGGTTACTGTTGTTTCACCATGTAATGAATGATTCCACTCATTGGCATTTTCACCATTATTAACATTGCAAAATCTTGGATCTTGGTGTTTGAAGTATTATCCTGTTTTTTTAAATTTGGAGACTTGGATGGGGTCACATCCAAGAAGGGGACATATTTAGAGTGGGAATGAGTCTAACCGATGTGTGGGTTACAAGGGAGATCACTTGAGATACATGTTACTGTGCAAATTCAAAGGATCAGAAAAATCTCAGTCCCTATTCATAACACACGTGAAAGCAAAGCAGTTTTATTCATCTGTGGAACCACAGAATGCTTTACAATATGAGTTGAGAAGAATTTATTGCAATGTCTATGCTTTTCAATAGATCGAGTTGAGTTTATTGTCTTATGCATGAGCACAGTGAGGTACAGGACAAATGAAAAATATTGCTTGTAGCAGCATTACAGGCAGGCAAGCTTCAACACACACAAAAAATAACTGCATACTTTTCTAAAAGAAAGGTGCCTACCAATGAACAAGACATGTATGCAAAAACATAATGAAAAAAAAACAAATCTGTAATAGTGCAAGTTTTGGATCATAGTGTTCTGCTGTCATGGTAGGATTAGGGTTGTGCAAGTTGGCTGAACAATCTGATAGTCTGAGGAAAGTAGCTATTTCTGATCCTGATGTAATGGGGCTTAAGGCTTCTGTACCTATATGATGGTAGCAGTGAGAAGAGGGCATGGCTCGGATGGTGTGGATCCTTGATGATAGATGCTGCCTTCTTGAGACAGCACCTTTCAAGCAAGGTGGCCCTTTGACCCACCAAGTCCATGCTGACCATCGATTACTCATTCTCACTAGTTCCATGCCATCCCACCCTCCCATTCCCCATACACTGGGGCAATTTACAGAGGCCAATTTACTTACAAACCCCATGTCTTTGGGATGTGGGAAGAAACCAGATCACCCGGAGGAAACACATGTTGTCACAGGGAGAATATTCAAACTCTGCATCCGAGGTCAGGATCGAACTCGGGTCTCTGGTGTTGTGAGGCACCTGCTTTACCAGCTACATCACTGCATGGCACTTATGCATTGACATTGCCATATCTGGCCACGATGAATTCTACAGTATATCTGTAGAAGTTTGTGAGTGTATGGGAGTAGGTCAGAGGCATACATATTCTTTTTCAACCTCTAAGAAAATAATGATGCTGGCATGCCTTGTCTATGATTACATCTAGGCGCTGGGGCCTTCACGGGTGATCTGAAATATTAATGCACAGGAATTTTAAGTTGCTTTCTATCTCCACCACTGATACTGCATGAAAGCTTGTGCCTGATCTCCCTATTTTCCTTTTCTGAAGCTAACCATTTTTTCTTTGGTCTTATTGATATTGAGCAAGAGGCTCAACAAGATGTTTTAACTCTCCTTTAAGCTAAGTCATTACTTGTTCATGATTCAATCAACTGCAGTGGTGTCACAGATGAGCTGATAGCACAGGAGTTGTGCTTAACCATAAAATCATGGGTGTAAAGAGTTTAGAGCAGGGGGCTAAGCACACAGCCTTGAGGTGCATCTGTGTTGATGGTGATTTAGGAGGAGATGTTGTTACCAATTCACATTGAAGCCAAGGATCCAGTTGCCAATGAAGGTAGAGATGTCCACGCCTTGGAGCGTTTTGATGAATTTTGAGGGGATGATAGTTGAATGCCAAGCTGTAATCTATTAACAGCTGCCTGATATACATAGTCACAAGGAACTGCAGATACTGGATTCTAAAGAAAAACTCAAAGTACTGGAGGAACTCAATGAGTCGGGCAGTATTTGTCAAGGGAATGGATATGCAACGATTCAGTTTTGGATCCTGCTTCACTAGTACATTTACTGCAAGATTTGGAAGTATTCATAGATGTGTTGAGGAGAAAGCAATGATTGAGATGGAATATTCATGGGGAGATTGGAAGGTATGATACAATTCAGGGAAAGATCAGCAAGCAACATTGGAATGGGGGAAGAGAATCTTGAAAGGTAAGATGGGGGTTGTGGAGAGATCAGAACATTATTAGAGCGATTTAATGAGGGACCAAGGGTAAGGGGAGAACTATGAAGACTGGGTAGAGTTCAGAGGGAGCTCAAGTGTTTGGGAGAGATAGATGTGTTGGATGGAGAAATTTAGGAATTGGGTGAATTGATCATCCCAGGGGAGATTTAGTTATCCTGCAAATGTATGATGGTCACCAGTACAGAGAAAAGATAGGTGATCACCTCAGGGTGGATGGTTGGACAGATTTAATCACCGCAAGAGACCAGATGTAATTGCTGGACGGTTTGTCAGGTTAGATTGGTAGTCCATAAGACATTTTCCTTTTCCTGTCCTGCAAGCTTTGCAGGGAAAGTACTTGCCTCTGTTTGGTCTCATTGGAGACCAGTTATCTCATGGAACCATTGGCCGAATACATCAACTCAAAGTCATAGTTTTCACCAGAACTGTCTTTCATTTGCTGCCAACAACCAATTCCCTTCAACTATAACAGTGGGCCTTAACCTGGGGGTCATTTTGGGCTTTACCAGGGGACATAGGGTCATAAATAACATATCCATCTGTTGAGCTAATTTTTAAGAACCTAACAAAGGTACAAACCACATACAGTATTTTGTTCGCGTATGAGCGTACGCATGCCAAAAAAGTTAAGAACCACTGAACTATGACAACAAAAATTGACATTATTTTCTTGTATTAGTTTAAGGAACACACGTGTTGGAGGGAAAGTGAGCATTTGCTGTGGATGCCTAATTTTTCTTCAACCAAAATGGCTTGCCAGGCAGTTTTGGAGAATGTTTCTGTCACTCAAACTAGTGGAATCACATAGTGACCAGTCTGTGTATCTACCATGCTGCCATAGTGATATGAACATTTGTCAAAATAGACATAGAAACATAGAAATTAGGTGCAGGAGTAGGCCATTCGGCCCTTCGAGCCTGCACCGCCATTCAATATGATCATGGCTGATCATCCAACTCAGTATCCCGTACCTGCCTTCTCTCCATACCCCCTGATCCCCTTAGCCACAAGGGCCACATCTAACTCCCTCTTAAATATAGCCAATGAACTGGCCCAACTACCCTCTGTGGCAGAGAGTTCCAGAGATTCACCACTCTCTGCGTGAAAAAAGTTCTTCTCAGCTCGGTTTTAAAGGATTTCCCCTTTATCCTTAAGCTGTGACCCCTTGTCCTGGACTTCCCTAACATCGGGAACAATCTTCCTGAATCTAGCCTGTCCAACCCCTTAAGAATTTTGTAAGTTTCTATAAGATCCCCTCTCAATCTTCTAAATTCTAGAGAGTATAAACCAAGTCTATCCAGTCTTTCTTTATAAGACAGTCCTGACATCCCAGGAATCAGTCTGGTGAACCGTCTCTGCACTCCCTCTATGGCAATAATGTCCTTCCTCAGATTTGGAGACCAAAACTGTACGCAATACTCCAGGTGTGGTCTCACCAAGACCCTGTACAACTGCAGTAGAACCTCTCTGCTCCTATACTCAAATCCTTTTGCAATGAAAGCTAACATACCATTCGCTTTCTTTACTGCCTGCTGCACCTGCATGCCTACCTTCAATGACTGGTGTACCATGACACCCAGGTCTCGCTGCATCTCCCCCTTTCCCAATCGGCCACCATTTAGATAATAGTCTGCTTTCCTGTTTTTGCCACCAAAATGGATAACCTCACATTTATCCACATTATACTGCATCTGCCAAACATTTGCCCACTCACCCAGCCTATCCAAGTCACCCTGCAGTCTCCTAGCATCCTCCTCACAGCTAACACTGCCCCCCAGCTTAGTGTCATCCGCAAACTTGGAGATATTGCCTTCAATTCCCTCATCCAGATCATTAATATATATATAATAAATGCCTAAATTCTCCAGTGTTCAACAAAGAAAAAAATTGAAGTAGAACTTTACTCTATTGTTCTTTGTTACAGTTACAAAACTGGTTTGGTAGACCACCAATCCCGATAAAAGAAGTAATGTAAGATATTGGTTGGCATTGAACACCAATACTCTGATTTTTCCACTTGTGAAGCGGTTTTTTACATACCCCAAATGTGCCTTCTTTGCCTACTAGCATTTGTTACATAAGTGAAAACCAATTGTGAAAAGCGTAAAATCAAATTGGAAAATGGTTAAATAATGTCAGGTTCAATATCTGCTTGTTTAATGATTTCAATTTGCATAGATGGATAACAAAACTATTTGAGTTTATCAATTTGCTCAGCAAATTTGTGAGAGCACTAGAGAAGAAAAATGCATAGGACATTTGCTGAACGTAAAATAGTAATGTGATGGGTGAGCTAAATAGCAAATTAAATATGTCAATGGAAAATATAAAGAGTGCACATGGGTTTAAAAGAAGAGATGGGGTTCTCATTACAATGCATGGAATTGAATTACCATAGTGATGTTGAAAGGCTCCTGAGAGTTGGATAAACTCATTTCAAACTAATTTTTTTCAATTTTTTTCAAATAGTGACAAAGAAAGTAAAGCTTTGAAAATAAAATAAAGCTCCAGCACTTTTCTAACAAAATCAGAATATGTGAGGAAGAAAACTGATACTAAAATAACTAATCCAGCAAACAATTGTTGGATAGGATATACCAACTGGTAAAGCTTTACAGTTCATGGCAAATACAACATTTAAAATACTGCTTAAATTTAGCATATACCACAAAAAGTATACTTATGTGGTAAGAGCTACAGTGGAGAGCAAATAGATATGTTACTGTGCAAGGCTTCTGACTGAGGTTACAATGTTAACTCTGTAGCCAAGAAAGTGAAGGAGCTGTGTCCTTGACATAGGGTGAAGCTACCCATGTTTCAGACACGCATTAAAGCTTCAGCAAGTGATGGAACTAGACGACGTTCTCCATTGTGATATACAGAAACCTGAAACATTCCTCATCAAGGAGAATGAAATTATTGACCAATCAATGTATAGTGAGGAACTTGTTACCATCTGTTGTGAGTGAGCACTTGGGCACATGTAAGCTGTCATCCAAGAGCCAGTATGGATCTTTGAAAAGTCAATCATCTTTGATTATTCCAGTTTCATTTTTTGTGGCAGATAAGCAAGTTACTTGTATGTTCTTCCAGAAAGCATGTAGGACAATTAAAAAGCTCTTAACCAAAACAATGGCAATAGAATTTGAGGCTGTTTAATTTCTTAGATGCAAAATTGACTTTGGAGAAAGGAGACAGAGAGCAAGTGTAATGGGTATACAGTCAAATCAATAGGATCTGGCAGGTGGTGTCCCAGGGATATATACCAGGGCCGCAGCTGTTCACCACTTGGATGATAGAATTGAAAATAAAATATCAAAGTGGTGCAATGTAATTGCACAGTTGACAACAAAAGGTTTCAAGTGTATTAATACATCAGGTAATTGGGCATAAATGCATCAGATGGAGTGGGGAAACATGATCTTCCACTTTGGACCTAGGAAGGTCTGATCAGAGTTTTTATTTTCTAAATGGTATAATATCAGGAACTGTGAATGAGTGACCAGAAAGAAAACAAAAACAGAGATCACCGAAACAAAGTGGAGAGGTAGAAGACTGGTAAATGGATTCCTGTTCCAGAGGCTGAAATACAAGAAGTTACCACTGCAGAGAGCTCGGCTTTAACATGCTGGATTACTGCATCTAGTCCTGTCACCGCACCTCAGAAAGCTGAGGGAGAAATTCATATCATCAAATGTGACGTGGCAGAAACATCAGGCAATTGAGCTGCAATCCCTCAGCTAATGCTGTTCAGCATTCTAACAGTGGGGCTCTACTGCTGAAACAAAGCTTACTGCTCCAGTACATTGTCAACAGCAGTTAAAGCAATAACTACAAATCCACCATGGAAAGTTTGCAGGAGCTTAATGTGCTAAAAAGAAGTAATCAAATTGAACCACAAAGGTAAAAAGAGAATAACATTGTTGAAATTTTGGCTGTCAACATAGCTTTGTGAATACAAAGAGCACAAAAAGTTGCAGGAGATTAAAATAAATCATATGACGCAAGGAACTGGAATCTTGCAAGGAACACAGAGTGCTGGAATAACTTAGCAGATCAAGGAGGACATGGAATGCCAACGTTGCTGGTCGAAACAAACCTGACCCGAAAAGTCACCTACTGTATCTAACTCCTTCAGAGATGCTGCCTGACCCTCTGAGATACTCCAGCACTTTGTGTTCCAACAAAATCAGAATATGGGAGGAAGAAAACTGAGTAAAATAAATCACCCAGCAACATACAGAATATTAAATAACGAAGCTGAGTAACATCGATTAATTCACAAAGTCGCCACATGCCGGGAATGAAACTCCAGTGATATATTACTGGGACTAAAGCATTCAGTGAGGGGTGGTAGTATTGATTAGAAATATTGAACCATGGTTCAAGTATTTATGCAGAAAAATGAACAAAATAAATCTATCTGTGTTGAGCAGAAGAATAATAATGAATTGATCATGTTATTGTGATTAGACGATAGCTTAATCCTGAACTGAAAACAATACTCAGAATAAACACTTGTCAAATTTGGGAAATTTAACAAATGAGTTATGTTTTTGAAGCTATCAGCAAAATTAAACTCGATAAACAGAAAATGTATTTGTGATATGCCATTTATTTTTTGTGTATATATATATATATATATATAAAAACAATTCATTCTCAATTAATTCTGTTCTGCAATGTCACCGTCAGCCAACAACTTCCATTATGGTTTTCTTCATTTTTCTTTGTTGCTCCTCTGAGGATTTTCCTCTGCATTGACGGTGTCTATCCCATTAACTACACTCCTGCCCTTACTGCTTTCTTCCTTCCCAGAGTGAAGATCGAGTTTTTCACATCTTCCACTTCCAGGCCACCAATCTGAACATACAACAGATTGTCCTTCATCATTTCCATCAGCTCAATATCATCACCAAATGCATCTTCCTATCCACACACCTTTGAAGATTCTGAGGACACTTCTTCCCTCTTTCAATTTTTTCCCTTACATTTAATATCCAGTCCCTGCTCATAGCATTTCCCTCCACCAGTTCCTGCTCTGTCTCTAAACACATTCTTGGTGAAACATTAAGATATTTAAATTTTGTTTGTTTCAGTGCACTGGTTTTGCTGTTTACAAGGCGATCTCCTCATATGGGGAATTCAAATGCAAAATGATGACTACTTTGGGTTAATGATGAGTGTTTGACAGCTCTGTGCCTGTATTCGCTGAAGTTTAGAAGGATGAGGGGAACCCATATTGAAACTTATTGAATAGTCCAAGGCTTGGATAGTGTGGATGTGGAGAGGATGTTTCCACTAGTGGGAGAATCTAGGACCAGAGGGCACAGACTCAGAATAAAAGGATGTACCTTAGGAAGGAGATGAGGGTTTTTTTTAGTCAGAGGTAAGTGAATCTGTGGAATTCATTGCCTCAGACAGCCATGGAGACCAAGTTATTGAGTATTTTTAAAGCAGAGGTTGACAGGTTTTTGATTAGTAAGGGTGTTACAGTGAAGATTACAGGGAGAAGGCAGAAGAATGGGGTTGAGATAGATCAGCCATATTTGAATGGGAGAGTACTTAATGGGCTGAACAGCCTAATTCTGCTCTTATGATTTATGAACTTTGCTGAACACTTCAGTTCACACAATAATCCTGAACTTGAGGGTACTTGACTTTTTAAATTTAGATCCCACTGTTGTCACATTCCTATGTTGTTCCAATGAAGTACTGTGTACGTTTTAAGAACAGCATCTTGTCTTTAACTCTGGCAGCTTACAGACGAGGTCCCAGTAGTGTGGAAAATGGCAAAAATAACACCCTTGTTGGAGTGAGGACGAAAGGACATGATAAATAACTACAATGTGGTCATTTTAATATTGGGTGTGAGAAATGTTATCAGTGATATCTGTAGATCAATCACTATTGCTGATTTGATCCATGTCTGATTTTGCTATTTAGGACCCGATTCCTAATCCATGTTGGGTTACCACCATGCCAGCCTGTGGAATGCAAGCAATCATACTTTCAATTTGAGCTACGACTTTGAGCCTGCAGTACCCGTTGTTATGGTCTCTGTATTCTTATGAAAGTACTTAATATGAAGTTCTACGTCTCGGTGTTAACTGTACTTTACACAATATCTGGCTTAGCTGAAAGGGAATTTCTAGAATATGCTTTAAACGGTCCCATCATTGAGTTGGTGGTGGTGGGGTTTGCAGTTGGTAAAGAACTTTTGTTTTTTGAATGCTTAATGTAATTTCTATAATCTCAAACATTTCATGGAACAAGTTGTTGATGACATGGGATTTCTTTTGAATCTGTGCTTTGCTAGCATGTTCTGTATATAGCAGAAAATTGCAGGTTGGAATTATGTTATGTCTGGAGTGAAGATGAACAATTTTGTTCTGTAGCTTAGCTTTACCAACAGAAAATTTGTTGGATATGAGGTGCAATATTGCAACAAGAAAAACTGAGAAAAGGATTGTGGTGATAACACAGCCTTGCCTGACCCCACTGTGTACTGCTATCCATGTGGACCTGCAGCTTGAAATCACATCTAAATAACACCATGTCATTGGTTTAGATGATTTTTTTAAGGGCAGCCAAGTTTGAGAAGGTAGGTGCACAGTCCCTTTTACTTGACAGAATCAAAGGCTTTGGTAAGGTTAAAGAAGGCTGTGCATATTGATCGGTGCTCCTCCCTGCATTCCTCTTGGTCTTTGTGTAGTGAAGATCATGCGTTTAGATAGATGGGAATTTACACATGATGCACAGAACAGTTCACTGAACGAGGCATACCATGACTTTCCTTGTTGCGGACAACGGGGAAACTGAAACACAGTTGCCATTGTCAGTCCTGTCAGCGTAATTGGAGATTTCTTTGAATATAACATCTCTTGCATCTCTATGTTCTCCTCCTGCCGGATGTAGGAAGATTGGACTGTAAATTGTGTATGATGGTACTTTCCACAAAGTTTTAGAACATCATCAGTGACACCATCTTCTCTTCAGGCCATGTTTGTCAGTTGACCTTTAGGTTTTTCAGTCTGTCATCAGTCTAGGCTTGCTGCCGGCTGCAACAGACTAAAACAGTTAATTGCGTTTTCATTTCATTTCCATTGCCATTGCAGTTTCAAAGCACAGGGCAGGCCAAACAACTCATTGCATTTTCATTTCATTTCCATTGCCATTGCAGTTTCATAGCACAGGGCAGGCCAAACATCTGATTGCATTTTCAATTAATTTCCATTCTCATACTCATACTCATAAGGTGATTAGAATGTAGTATTCACTACCTGGAAGATTGGTGGAAATAGATTCAAATCAGACTTTAAATGGGAAGGGCCTGAGAGAAAATAATTTTCTGGGGAACGAGTGACTGGGACTGAAAAAAAAACACTTTACTTGGAGGTGGCATCAACTCAATGGGTAGAAAGGCTTCCTTCTCTGCAGTGATAGTTTTGTGATTCACCTATCATTTAGCTGTTGCATAACCACTCCAGTGGCAATAACTTCACACTGAAAATGCTGGTCATGGTGTTCCTGCTCACTTCAGCATTTCTGCCTTTCACCCGAGTGTAGATCGGAAATTTTGACCTCTTCCAGCCTATCCGTCTTGTGTTGGCCAAAATATATTACATCAATACGACTTCCACTACCTCTGGCAGTTCGTGCCAGATAACTAGAGGCATCTGTGTGAAAAACATGCCCCTTAGTTCTCCTTTAAACCTCAGCCATCTCTTCATAAATTGTTGCCCTCCAGTGCTAGACTCCTTTACCCTATATAAAAGACTATTTTTATTCTATCTATGCCGATCATAATCTAGTGCTACCACATCCTTCCTGTAGTGTGGTGACCAGAACTGTGCACAATAATGAGCAATAAAAAACAATGTTCTTTGAGAACATCAATCACACTGTTAAATTAATCAAAAACTGTTTGAACTGCTATGGATTTTTGTTTTTCTGACCATCCCTCTGAGATTATTTTGTTTTTCACACTTTAGAATACTGTCATGAATGACTCATAACTGTGACTGATGTTCTTGTGTTACCTGAGATCAAGATAATCTGTGGGCAATTTATGGAGCTAGGAAAGAGAAAAACAGCAGGACAGCAAAGATAGGAATCTCCAGATGTATGGCTCCATATGCCAGCATATGTAAAAGGGGAAAATGCAAATAAGTGTGTTAAAGGCCTGTCCCACCATACGAGGTAATTCAAGAGTTCCCCCGAGTTTACCCTGATTCGAACCCGGAGAAATACGGTAATAGCCGCTCATAGGTACTCAGGGCTCTCGTGGACATTTTTCAACATGTTGAAAAATCATCAAGAGCTTACCGCGTTTCCCGAGTACCTGCCGTTAGTGTTACGAGCCGCTAAGAAACGTCCCGAGCTCCAACGTACCCACTACATACATTCTACGTACTTACCACAAGTTTGATTTTTTTTTTAACTCGGGAGAGCTCTTGGGTAAACTCGTCTAGTGGGACAGGTCCTTTACTAAAGAGAAATTGTGCAGGTGGGAGAGCTTTAGATGCTTGGGGCATTGGAACAGCATGGATTTACAAAAGGGAAATCATGCTTGACAAATCTTCTGGAATTTTTTGAGGATGTAACTAAATGGACAAGGCAGAGCCAGTGGATGTAGGCTGGACTTTCAGAAAGCCTTTGATAAGGTTCCACACAGGAGATTAGTGGGCAAATTTAGAGCACATGGTATTGGGGGTCAGTCTGAAAACATCATCCATTCCTTCTCTCCAGAGATGCTGTCTGTCCCGCTGAGTTACTC
Source organism: Leucoraja erinaceus (assembly GCF_028641065.1). Classification (NCBI taxonomy): domain Eukaryota; kingdom Metazoa; phylum Chordata; class Chondrichthyes; order Rajiformes; family Rajidae; genus Leucoraja; species Leucoraja erinaceus. The sequence continues at coordinate 58,712,416 of NC_073379.1, forward strand.
CAGCATTTTGAGTCTACCTTCGATTTAAACCAGCATCTGCAGTTCTTTCCTAAACTTGGAATGGATTGAGAAGTGAAGCACAGAATCAAAAAAGAAAAAAAAGCAGAACCAGGAACAGGAGAATATTAGTGAGTTTGAAAAGCAGAGCAAATAAACATTGGAATATTGGCATAAGGAAAGCCTGGTTGTGTGGCCTGGCACACATCTAAGTACAATAAGGTTAAAGATAAATGAGCGGAGGTGTTTCTGGAGCTATGAAGTTTAATATCTCAGTTGGTACGGAAACATGGCTTAAACATGAAGAGAAATAGCAACTAAATAATATTAGTTGCAGGATTTTCAAATGAGGGGGGTTAAAAATGAGACTGGGTGGAAATGTGCTGATGTTTATAGCGGTAAGAATGGATGATTTATTAAAAGTGTCAAATGAGGTTGTAGGTGGTGAAGTAAGGAAGAAAAAGGGCCGGGAGTGCACTATGTATGGACTGAAGGAAATAGAAGAGACCATTTGTCTGCAGATTTCTGACAAAATGAAAAAGAGAAGGGCATGAATGAAGGCAAATTCAACCTCACAGCAAGATTGACGCAAAGTGCTGGAGTAACTCAGCAGGTCAGGCAGCTTCTTTGGAGAACATGAATGGTGGTGGGGAGGAAAGCTCAGACGTGAAACATCACCTACCCATGTTCTCCAGGGATACTGACCAGCATTTTATGTCAATCTTTGGTATAAATCAGCATCTACAGTTGTTTGTCATCTCAGCCTAACAGTAACTGGATGCAGTCAATGTAAACGGTGTGGACATCACAGAATTCCCCAAATTGTATTCTGGAAAACACTTTTTTTGCCAATGTGTTACAAGCCCAAGAGAAGAGGAGGTAACTTCTTTACCTTGTTCGAGAATTATGCTAAGGCATAGAAAGAGTTGAACTTGGGGAGGTGCCAGAGCACTCTCAACTTACTCCCAAAACAGAAAATGCTGAAAACCACTCAGCAGGTCAGGCAGCATCTGAGGAAAGAGTTAACGTTTCAGGTTGTAGAATGTCCATTAGAACAGTGAAAACAGTGTATCATTGTTTGAAAAGAGAATAAAGGATAAACTAAATAATTCCAGGCTGGTTAAACATGGGTGGTGGAAAACCATATAACCATATAACCATATAACAATTACAGCACGGAAACAGGCCATCTCGGCCCTACAAGTCCATGCCGAACAAATTTTTTTCCCCTTAGTCCCACCTGCCTGCACTCGTACCATAACCCTCCATTCCCTTCTCATCCATATGCCTATCCAATTTATTTTTAAATGATACCAATGAACCTGCCTCCACCACTTCCACTGGGAGCTCATTCCACACCGCCACCACTCTCTGCGTAAAGAAGTTCCCCCTCATATTACCCCTAAACTTCTGTCCCTTAATTCTGAAGTCATGTCCTCTTGTTTGAATCTTTCCTATTCTCAAAGGGAAAAGCTTGTCCACATCAACTCTGTCTATCCCTCTCATCATTTTAAAGACCTCTATCAGGTCCCCCCTTAACCTTCTGCGCTCCAGAGAATAAAGACCCAACCTATTCAACCTATCTCTGTAACTTAGTTGTTGAAACCCAGGTTGAAAAGATATTAGAATCAACTCTGAGGGAAAGTATGAATACTTGTTTGTTCCTGAACTGGAGAATTATTCAATGATGAGGAACTAAATCAATGGGTCTTAATTTCTCAGAGTTTGGAAGAATCAAAGATTAAATAATTCAAAATGAAAATTCTTAGAGCTTGATAGGATACATAGATTGATGGTTTCCTGGCTCTGATGTCTAGAACTGGGGCCACAGTCACAAAACAATGGGTTCATCAGTCAGGACTGCAATGAGATGAAATGTCATCGCATTGAAACTCTAACTAAAAAAGATTCAGAGGTCAGTTGCTGAATATATTAGATATATGTGGATTGATTGTTGGATATTGGATATTAAGGGAATCAAGAAATATGAGAATTATGTAGGAAAGTGGGTAGGATCTTAAATGAGCATTTGTGAGGTGAGTGACCTGCACCAACTACTTTTTCTTAATCCATTAATTAAAAAAAAGGTTAATATTCATAAATTGGCAGAGATACAAGTTCCTCTGGACAAAAAGTTTGCGTCCTTGGATGGTGGTGGGGGGGGGGGGGGGGGGGGGGGGGGGGGGGGGGGGGGGGGGGGGGGGGGGGGGGGGGGGGGGGGGGGGGGGGGGGGGGGGGATAAGTAAAAGGTCAGCCATTGCAACTTGTTATTGCATAGAAAGATGCTGTGAGAGTGAAAGTGGACACTGGTGGAACAGAAGTGTGATCTGGAGAATTGTTGAGGAAATGGCCTTTTCTGAAAAGAGAGAAGAGGGAAAATGTGTCAGGGCATGATACTGATAGTAGGGAAAACTATAGGAGACTAGACTAAGTGGGACCCGTTGGGTCCCAGTCACACAGGAGGCCTGGTCTCCCAACGCAACCCATTTCCCAATGCAATATTCCATCACTCACCTGTTCCCCCAATGCACCCCATTTACCACAAAGCAATTTTCGACCACTCACCCATAGCCCCTAACTGTGCTGGCATGGCTCTTTTCCCCTCATCCACCAGCACTACCCCCCCCCCCCCCCCCACCCTTCTCTTCATGTGTGAGAGGAGAGGAGGGGAGGCGGGGTGGATGGGAGTGTGTGTGTGTGTCAGTGTGTGGGCAGGGGTGTGGAGATTGGGGGGGGGGGAGCGTGGGGTGGTAGAGTGGGTTGTGGGGGAGTGGGGGTGGAAGGGGAGGTGGGGGAGGGTGGGTGGGGGTAGGAGGGGAGGTGTGTATGTGTTGCACCTCTTGTTGCGTTCTTGTGGGGTGTGGGGGAGGGGGGGTGTGAGGGGGGGTGGAGGATATGAGGGAAAGGGGGTGTGAGGGTAGGTGGGGGAAGGGAGGTGTGGGGGAGGTGGGGGTGTGTAGGGGAGGGGGGGGTGTGGGGGTAAGGAGGTGTGTGGCGGAGGGGGGGGGGGGAGGAGTGTGGGGGAGGGAGTGTGTGAATGGGAAGGGGTGAGTGTGGGGGAGTGTTGTCCAAATAATTGAAGCCTTGCACCATGATAAAGGTCCAAAGACTTTATTAACGACATAGCATAGGTAACTTCATGCTTGCATGTTTCTCTACTAATGCGGGAACCAGGCAGGGAGGGTTACTGTAAAGCTAGTGGGCATAACTACAAAAGCATGACTCATAACATGAGTGACACTGATCTACATCCTCCCTCTTAAAGAATCAACAACAGTATAAACCCTTTAACTAAGTAAGGCATGCTTAGCAATTGATAATAAACTGGGGGAAAGTCATACATAGTCCGGGTACTTCACAACCGGCTTACAAACATGACCAGCACGTGAACGATAGAGACCATCACCGTTCTGTCTCCACGGGGACAGAGCAGTGGCTTCACCAGTGAGGGAAACTGGACCAGCATTCCCGGAGACGAAGCAAGAGACTGTGGCACAGGCAAAGTCGTCACTGGCAGAGGAGCTGTTGCAGACGCAGGTTGTTGTGCAGGTAGAGGCATGGGAGTGCCGCTAGACACATACGGAAGTGCACTACCACAGTCTGGATAATATGGAGGAGGAACTGGCTCGTTCACAGGCAAGATATGTTGTCTGTTACGCCTATGTGCCGCCATCGGCACTGACAATATACGAGCGTGGCTCAGAAGCAATTCCAGAAATCACACCAATATGGCCATGTCCTTTGTCAGTCTGTAAACGGACTGCCAGCCCCTTGGTCAATGGTGGCAGTGGCCTACTTATCTTGTCAAGCCATTGTTTTTGATTGTCATGCTTCTGTTGCAACCTGGATTGAAACTTCTCAGGTGGAATCACCTGTGGGATCAATGCCTGGTCTGCTACAGGCACCGTAGCACGGTCTGCCTTGACAATAAACGTTGAGCAGGTTCACGGGAGATGTTGCGTATGTTGAGCAGATCCAGGTATATATCGGATTTAGCTCCGTGTGAACGTTCCATGAGCTGTTTGGAACTTTTGACAGCTCGTTCAGCCAGCCCATTAGACTGTGGATATTCAGGGCTGCTAGCAATGTTGCGGAAATTCCAGAGTCTAGCAAACTTCCTGAAGTGTTGGATGGTGAATTGACTGCCGTTGTCAGTTAGCAGTCTGCCCAGAGATCCGTGGTCTGAAAAATGGCGAGAAAACTTCGAAATAACTCAGCTGGAAGTGGAGCTGCTAAGAAATCAATGTCCATCCATCCTGAATACGAATCGACCAGTACCAGGTACTGCTTGCCATGCCAATCAAATATATCAACAGCCACTGTAGACCACTGGAGTGCAGGTACTGGATGTGAAAGAAGTGGTTGCTTTTGTTGGTGAGATGCCAAGCTGTTGCACACTGCACAGGATGCCACATTCTCGGTGATGTAGTCGGCCATGCCAGGCCAGTAAAACATGCTTTTTGCCCATAGGACAGTAGCATTAGCCCCTGGGTGCCCTGCATGGACAGCGTTAAAATACTGGTTGTGAAGTGAAACAGGAAACATGGCCTTGTGTCCTTTTAAAACAATGCCATCCTGCAGCACTCGCTCATCACAGACGGCAAAGAAAGGCCGGACTGGCAGCGGAATGTTTAAATGTTTGTCTGACCAGCCGCACATAATGACGGAGGTAAGTGATCGTCGGGTACTGTCATTAGCTGGGTGGGCAACTAAATCCTCCATACAGGACGAGGGGATAAAAGACACGGCCATTACAATAAAGTCATCATCCGGCGAAGGCGGATTCTCGCAGGTCTTCCGTGGTGTGCGAGAGAGAGTGTCAGCTAGGTGCATATCCTTACCGCATTTATGGAACAGAACAAAGTCATATTTTTGAAGTTGCAGCAACATCCACTGTAGGCACACCGGAGAGGTGTGGATCGGTTTGTTGAAAATGCTGATCAGAGCTTGGTGGTCAGTTTCAATTGTGACCGTGTGACCAAAGATGAAATCGTTGAATTTCTTGCAGGAAAAAACAACCGCCAACAGCTCTTTCTCAATTTGGGCATATCGTTGTTCTGTGTCAGTCATGTTGTGCGAGGCATAGGCAACAGGCTTATTGCCGTTGCCATCATTTTGAAGACATGCTGCGCCTAGTCCGTGTTGTGAGGCATTACATATCACTGTAACTGGTAGTTTAGGATCAAAGTAAGTAAGAGTGGGAGCACTAGAAATCTGTTGCTTAAGAGTGTTGAACGCTTTCTGTTGTTGCTCGTGCCAAGTCCAAGCAGTGCCTTTGTGTGTAAGCTGGTGCAATGGTGCTGATATTTTGCTGAAACCCGGAATGAATTTGCTTAAATACTTAACCATGCCAAGGAATCTCTGCAAATGTAGCACATCTGTGGGTGTGGGGAGCTCGATAATAGCACTGGTTTTCACTGGATCCGTTTTTAGGCCGTCTTTGGTAAATATATGGCCTATGTATTTCACCTCATTCACTCTGAATCTGCATTTTTGAAGATTCATCTTGAGATGGATGGCCTTGGCACGAGCCAAGACCTTTGGTAGATAGGCATTGTGTTCTTCGACTGGTCTTCCAGCAGTGGGGATATGATACACTACGATGGAGCATGGGTAGCCTACAAACAATTGTTCCATAGCTTGTTGAAATACTTCACTAGCAGAACTTATTCCAAAGGGCATGCGAAGAAATTTATAACGCTTGAACGGAGTGCTGAAAGTGGTCAACTTGAAGGAGTTATGTTCCAGCGAAATCTGCCAGAATGAACTGTTGGCATCTAGCACAGTGAATACAGTTGCCTCATCCATCTGTGCAGCAATCTCATCCACAGTGTGCATGGGATAGCGGGGTTGTTTAATTGCTGTGTTTAAGTCCTTGGGGTTGATACAAATCTGTATTTCATCTTTGTTCTTCTTGGTAGCTACGACCATGATTGAGACCCAGTCCGAGGGGTCAGTTATGGGAGTAATCACACCCAGAGACACCATTCTGTTAAGTTCACTTTGAACATGGTCCCGCATAGCATGGGGAATCTTATGAGCTGGACGAACAAAAGGAATTGCCTCAGGGTCAATGGTAATCGTGTACCTGACAGGCAGCCTGCCCAGCTTATTGTCAAACAAAACCTTGTATTGTGTTAGGATTTGATGGTTAAAGTCACAGTCTGTAGTCAGAGGACAGACAGAAGGGCTGAAAGTAATCAGACCCATGTCTAGGCATGTGTTGGCACCCAGCAGAGATGGTACATTTTCACGTACCACATAAAAATTCAGGTTGTGGACACATGAGTTAAGGCTGCAGCGTAACTTAACTTGACTGATAGGGTGCACTTGACCTCCAGCGAATGGAACAAGATATGGTGCCGTTGGAGAAACAGTCTCTGTTTTTCTTAGCTTTTGGAACACAGCCAGGCAACTTACATTGCAGCGAGCACCCGAATCTACTTTCAGATAAAGAGTTTTTCCATTAATGAGCAAAGCGACCTTGGGGTCCAGTTGTTTATGCACTAAATCAGACAAAGCATGTACATCAACATCAACACCTTCGCCAGCAGCCCATGGGAGCTGGTTGTTAGAATTCTGAGATAGCCTTTTCACGGCCAAGCGAATTAACAGATTGTCTCATTTGAACTCAAACTCATTTGTTACGCGAACGACAGCACTTAAGAAAATGGTTTATTTTGTTGCAGAATCGACATAATTTTCCATACGCAGGGCAACGGTCATGAACAGCGGCATGTGAACACCCACAGTTAAAGCAATTGTCAATTAGTCTCAATTTGGTCTCAGGCACTTGAGAAAAACGAGGAGAGATTTGATAAGACATACCAGCAACATTAACTTCACGAGCAGTAGTGTGCTCAACAACTTTGATGTGAGCATCAGTCATTTCAACAATGTAACAGCGGTTTTCAGCAGTCTCTAGGGTAAGGTCAGCATCCCGCAGTAGCTCGTCGCGTAATTTATCATTGCGGATGCCATGGCTCTAACAATCACGATAAGGCTATCACATATATCTCGGAAATCACACTGACTTGCGATGTGTTTCAGTGTACTAAAGTATAACTCCACAGGTTCTCCCTGTCTCTGGCACCGTGAAAAAAACAGTGATGCTCAATACTTAAATTAGTCCGTAACTCATATAATTGTCGGAATTTGCGCAGTAGGCAATCAGGGTCGCAAATGGGTTCAGCAGGAGCAATCTGGACACCAGCCTCGTCAAGTCTAGCCCGTTCATAGTGAACTCTTCTGGCACGATGAGCAGCTTCTGTGCCTGCCAAATTACGAAGGATTGACGCTTGAACACCAGGGTCAGCAGAAGGGTGAACCGCACCAATGTAGATTGAGAAATCTGCTTCAAATACACGTCATCGTTCTGCGAGATCCTCATCAAATACCAAAACCTCTGGTTTTCTGAGAGCAGAAGCTATTGAAAAACAGTTGAAAAATAATAAAATAAAATAAAAGCAATTAAGGAAGGAGTTCACGTACTCTGACACCATTTTGTGTTGCGGATGTCCAAATAACCGAAGCCTTACACCATGATAAAGGTCCACAGACTTTATTAATGACATAGCATAGGTAACTTCATGCTAGCACGTTGGGATGCCATGAATCCCACAGGGAGGGGGTGTGTGTGGGAAGTGGGTTTGTGGGGTTGTGTGGGTAGGGGGGTGTGTGGGGGGTAGGGTTGGGGGTGTATGTGGGAGAGGGTGGGTGGTAGGGGGAGTGTGGGGGGAGGGGGTGAGGGTAAGGGTGCGTGTGTGTGGGGGGGAGGGGGGCTGTGGGGAAGAGGAGTGGGGGAGGGGGGGTGTGGAGGTGGGGTGTGTGGGGGGAGAGGGGCGCGAGGGAGGGTGAGGTGGGGAGGGGGTTGTGGGGGAAGGTGCTGTGGGGAGGGGGTGTCTGGGAGGGTGTGGTGTAGAGGAGGGGGTTGTACGGGAGGGGGGGGTGTAGGGGAGGGAAGGTGTGGGGGGGGGAGATGTTGGGGTTTGTGGGGGAGGGGTTTTGGGGGGGAGGGGTGTGTGAGGGAGGGTGGGGTGGGGAGGGGGTTTGGGGAGGTGGGTGCATGGGAAGGGGGTGTGGCGGAGGGGGGTGTATGAGAGGGTGTGGTGTGGGGGATGGGGGTAGGGGAGGGGGTTGTAGGGGAGGGGGCTGTAGGGAAGGGGGGTGGAGGGGGGGGGGGGGGGTGTAGGGGTGGGGGGGCAGGTGTAAGGGTGGGGGTGTGGGAGGGTGGTGTGTGGGGCTCACCGTTTCCAGGCCCAGGCTCCGACCGCATTCCTGGCTCAAGAACCCGGCTCCGGACTCACTCAATTGCTCCCGTAACATCTATAGAACTAAATTTCAGAAGTAGAATTCAAGGCACTCAATTTAGCATATCGCCTAATATCATAAGATGTTGTGAGAGGAGCAGAACTCCCAAGTCCCTTTGCACCTCCGATTTCTTGATTCTCACCCCACTGAGAAAATAGTCTACACCTTTATTCTTACTACCAAAATGCATGAAGCCACACTTTGCTAAACTACACTCCATATGCCACTTCTCTGCCCACTCTCCCAACCTGTCCAAGTCCTTCTACAGAGTCCTTGCTTTTTCTACACTACCTGCCCCTCCACCTATTTTCATATAATTCGCAAACTTTGCCACAAAACCTTCAATTCCCTCGTCGTTATCATTAATATACAACGTGATGAGTGGCGGCTCCAGCACCGACCCTTGAGGAACACCACGAGTCTGGCATCCAACCAAAAAAAGGCCCCTTTATTGTCACTCTTTGTCTTCAGCCATCCAGCCAACCCGCCATTCATGCTTGTATCTTCACTTTGATACCGTGGGCTATCATCTTCCTTGGTAGCCTTTGTGGCACCTTATCAAAGGCATTTCTGAAATTTGGTCCATCAAGTCTACTCATGGCTGATCCATCTCTTCCTCCTAAACCCATTTTCCTGCCTTCTCCCCATAACTTCTGATACTCATCTGTTCTACAAACTGGCTGAATAGTCTCTTATTTTGTGAAGTCAGCCAGGTGGAGGGTTGTAGTTGAGAGGGACTGACTGGGAGACGAGAAGGAACATCGTGCCATCCTGGTATGGAACAAAGGTATAGAGGGATTGGATACGCATGGCAAAAATGATCTGAATGTGATTAAGAAACTGGAAACACTCTAAAAAGGTGGAAGACATCAACAATATCACAGTTGTAAATGTTGGGAAAAACAAACAGGAGAAGTAAGAATAGAATCAATTAAGAAGAAATATATTCTGTGGGACAAGTACAGGCTGAAATGTTGGTTCTATGAATGTTTCAGCCTTCATTAGGGTCTTGGGAAAGAGGCAGAGGTGGGTTGTGGATGTTTGTTGGAAAGAGAAGACTGGTTGCTATGGTGAGCTACTCTCCAGAGGAAATGTCATCAGAAATTGTCTGGAAGACAAATGCCTTTATTTATCTCAAAATTGGATTTTGGTCCCTGCTCCATTTATCTCTGTACTCGCAACAGACATGACGTGGACCATACATCCTCAGACACAACCAAATAGAAGTTTTTTCCACCTTTTTGAACCAAGACCCAAGGGGAAAATGAGATGAGGCCTGATCAGAGAGGCCTGATCAGAGAAGCCATCTATGCTGATGATGCTGCACTGGTTGCCGGTACAGCTTCCTACATTTATGTTGTCTCTCACTATCACTGCCATGGGGACTGTATGAGGACTGTACACAGCCATGGGGACTGTAGTTATGGGTCAAGATATTGCGTTCCTGCTTGCAACTGAGGTCAATAACATTCCATTGGAGACACTTAACACATTTGGCTAACTTGGGTCTATTGTGACGAATGACATTTCTCTTGTAATTGAAGTAAATATGCATGGTGGAAATGTAGTCATCAACTTTAGCCTAGTAACACAAGAGGCATAGTAGAGGAACTTCCCTTCCCGATGTTAGGGAAGTCCAGGACAAGGGGTCACAGCTTAAGGATAAGGGGGAAATCCTTTAAAAAAAGTTGAGAAGAACTTTTTTCACAGAGAGTGGTGGTGAATCTCTGGAACTCTGCCACAGAGGGTAGTTGAGGCCAGTTCATTGGCTATATTTAAGAGGGAGTTAGATGTGGCCCTTGTGGCTAAGGGGATCAGGGGGTATGGAGAGAAGGCAGGTACGGGATACTGAGTTGGATGATCAGCCATGATCATATTGAATGGCGGTGCAGGCTCGAAGGGCCGAATGGCCTACTCCTGCACCTAATTTCTATGTTTCTATGTTAACAGGCTCACTCACATGAAGAAGGAAGTTTGGATTCTCAACACATTGCAGCATGGCAGTAAAGCATGAATTATATACATTCAGCAAGACAGAAGACTATGGTGCATGAAGGAGGAATATGTTTCTCTACAGCAAAGATGCTCAGAATCCCAGCTTTCATCAAGAAAAGAGGATTTAGTTAGTTATGGGCCTGTCCCACAGGCGACTTTTTAGGCGACTGCAGGAGACTATGCAGTCGCCACATGGTCGCGACATGTTCGCGGGTGGTTGCCGGGGAGTCACCTTCATGGTCGTGAGGAGATCCCGCATTCTGGGAACTTGTCGCGGCCTCAATATGGTCATCGCGGTGTGTGTCTGTATCACATTGGCTTTGCACCATATGAATTTCACTCAGACAGCACTCCCTCCGCTTGCCCTGTCCCCCGCCTGCATAATGGGCTGGTGAAGGAAGCGATGTGTTTGTGTGTGTGTGTCTCTGACAATCACCGGCAGTCGCCTGAAAAATCACCTAAGTGGGACGGCCATTAGGCATGTGCACAGAAAGAAAGTGGTCACATCGGCTCGGAGATCCTATATCTGGAGGAGCTCTGTGTGAAAAGGCGATGATTCCGGAGCTCCATTTTAAGGATGGTGCTAATAGAGATATGAAAGCTTTGCATTGGTAATTTCAAGCGAGAAACTTTTGCTGATTGTAGAAGTACCACTATTTCAAGCAGAAGCTTTAACCACTCCATAGTCACATCTATGGAGGCATTTAAGTTCCTTGGATCCATCATCTCTATGGACCTTAAATGGAAGGCCACCATCAACTCAATGTCATAAAGGCCCAACAGAGGATGTACTTCCTGCGACAGCTGAGAAAACACAATCTGCGCATCGTTCGATCAGCTGAGAAGGTTGCTGCAACCTTCCCCTCCCCCCCCCCCATCGACAAACTGTACACTGCCAGGGCCAGGGAGTGAGCGGATAAGATCATCTCTGACCCCTCTCACCCTGGTCACAAACTTTTTGAAGCACTTCCCTCTGGAAGGCGACTCCAGGCCGTCAAACTACCACAGCCAGACATAAAACAGCTTTTTTCCCCACGAGCAGTAGCTCTACCCAACAACCAAAAGTCTGTAGCCTCCTTTTGCTCTGGTATTTTATTTAATTCTTCACGTTTAAATTAAAACTTTTTATTCTTAATTGTTTACTGTATATCGTGTTGTTACTTGCGAGCAAAGCACCAAAGCAAATTCCTTGTATGTATACATACTTGGCTAATAAAATGTATTCAATTTAATTCAATTCAATTTGGTTTAGTACGAGCTCTGACCAAGACCGTAAGGAATTTCAGGACGTTGCGGACATACTCCAATCCATCACACAAACCAGCCTTGTCTTATATGACTTGATATCCCATGTGACTTAATTATACTCATGTGTAGTATGATGTGACGGGATTGCGCACAGAGGTTTTCACTGTATCTTGGTGCACATGAAAATAATAAACCACGTCAAAACATCATCAGCCAATTATGTATAAAGGGGAAAATTAGATTCAAATTATTTAATCACCAGTGAAACAGACATGCATGGTGTAGATACACCAAAGTTTGGTGGCTTTGTATGCAATATAAATGGCCAGATGCCAACCAAACTTAAGAAGTTACGCATTAATTAATATGCTATTTATGTATAAATTCCCCCTTTAAATTATTTCATGTCCATGGGCACTCTATGAATTTTTCTTTTAAACTTGCAATGATTAAAAATCCATTTTGGAAATTACACCCTACATGGAATTGTGGCTTGTATGAATGGGGAAACAAAACTTAACTAATCTTTTTAATTAATCATATCCTGAACCAAGAAGGTAGAACAGTTAATTCAATCTTACACTATGTTCAGAAAGTGAATTAAAGAAACAGAATGAAGGCTTTAAAAAGGGAGTGACAAAGGGGCCAAAAGTAAATATTTACAATGAATTATATTTTGTATGTCCAACATTAATTAACCTGAAATAATGAAATTTCCTATTTCTAATTGTTAATTTTCTCCGCTTTCCATTCCTTATTTCTCTTTTTCCATTTATTTCCTGAGTCTCTTTCCCATATCAACATCTCTGCTCTTTTAATCGTCTCTACATTCCATGTTCCTCCTACTGGCCAGGATTCATCTTACTATTAGGATTCAAATAACACATGTGTTGCACAGGTGTTCCCCCGTCACTTTTGTCCAAATTGTTACCCATTTTTGCAGTAATGATACTTACTTAATTGCGAATGACAGGCTTGCTAACTGCGGAGCTAATCACCGACTACTTTCCTAGTAGCAAAATACGGGCGTTCTCCCCGTCACGTTTAACCAGATTATTCCCCGTAGCTGCGATCTTGGACATCCGGTGGCGCTGTTGCTAGCTGCCTCCGCCTTCAGTCTTTTTGTTATGTTTGAAGAGCATTTTTTGTGGGGTTTTTTATGTCTTTATGTGGAGAAGAGGGTACGGTAAGGGGGATACCATCCTTCAGTCGTTTCCTGGAGAGGATGTGACTATTATTCGAGTCGCGTCCTTGCCCCCCCGCGGCCTACCTACTGGATTGGCGCGGCCTTTCCTGCCGGGACCGACCAGAGCTCCAGCAGCAGTGGCGGCGCAGCGTTGGATACATCGCAGAGCGGGCGATGCCTTGCTGGGGATCACCGTTTGGAGCTCCGGAGTACTGGGCCTGCGGCACCGACATCGCGGAGCTGTGGTTCGCGGAGCTCCCAAAGCGGGCGGCGCTGACCAACATCGCGGAGTCCTTCGACTCCACCCGGCTCGACCTGTGGACCTCGGGAGCTGCGGACTTCAGTGGGAGGTGGCTGATCTGGAGGTCCAGGCCGCTGAGGATGTTCTCCGTCGGGGTTTCCATTCACCTGGGTCTGAGCATCGGGCCTCCCGTGGCGGCAGCTGCGGGTGCTCGGGAGGCCCCGACCACGGGTGAATATCTGGGAAGATCGGCGGGGAGGCTGGCTGGACTATGGTACCTTCCTCAACTTTGGTGCCGCTGTGGGGTTATGTTGTGTCATGGACTTCTGTGTTTGTGCTTTCTTTAATATATTTTATTTATTTATTATTTATTTTTATGTTACTTGACTGTAAGGAAAATCCATTTCGTCGTCTCTTATGAGATAATGACAATAAATCGAATACAATACAATACTCTCTCAGCCCAGCTAATTTGTGAACAACAAACTTTTTTAGTTTGCGAATTCGATCGTTGACTACTTTCCTAGTAGCAAAATATATTACCAACTACTCTCCTAGTAGCAAAACCTTTTACCAAATACTTTCCTAGTAGCTAAAATCTCAATACAGTTGGTCTTACATTCATTGTCTTCGTCTAAGGATTTTGACAGGGCACCAGATCAACCTACTACGAGGGATCTAGGTTTTCCCGGGAGCTTCTTCGGGAGGTCAGTCTCACGTGGTCCGACTAGTGTACTTTTTTCTCCCCATCCGATCCCGGTCAAACTATGGCCTCTTATTCAATCATCTGTTGATGGTCCCAGCGAATCCTGCCGACTATACGCCAATGTTAAGGTTCATTTCTTCAAACAGACAACTCACAATAGGTTAGGTAAAGCATACAAGCTTTACTTTTACGTGGCTGGGAGATGTTTATTCAGAACCCAAAAAAGTCAAATTGATCTTTTACTTAATAAAATATCTTACCTTATAATTTATATAATATGACTAGGATATGCTCAACTGAAGTCATTCATCTCTGCAATCAATTTTGTAAACCACTTCTGTTCCCTCCACAAAATATTTATATGAAATGTGATGCCGAGAAGACTCAGGTTTTGGGCAACCAGATGTTCAAAGAAAGTCCACAATGACCGCCTTGCATTTGGACTTTACACTTTTACTTTTCTTTTCTTTACCTTTATAGGATCCTACATTTATTTTGAACACTTGCTCAACCCATCATTCTTGAGAAAACATCAACCTCCCCCCTTCTTCCAATTCTTGGTCTTTCTGGTGCCCCTTTTAATATTGTGACCTTATGTTATTCTTCCTATGAGAATATAATACTTTGCACTTATTAATGTTAGATTCCAGTTGCCTCCTGTCTACTCATTGCACTAGCCTGCCTACATTACCATCCTCCACTGTTCCATTGGATGGTTGGACATTTGGCTTTGTATGCCAAAATGAAAAATGCAGTAATCCAAGAATCATCCTCCAGAGAGGTCCAGTGTACATCACTTTCTGTCTGAAAAAATGACCTTTCACTACTACTATATTTTCCTGTTAATTAGCTAATGTTTTAACCTTCCTGCTACTGCTCCTTCTATTCCATGGCATTCAACCCTGAAGACAAACCTATTACACTAAATTCCTTTTAAAATTTTATATTTCAACTGCATTTCTGTAATCAGCATCCCCTGTTTCTTCATCACAAGGTTCAATTGTTAATTGGACACAATTTGCCTTCCATGCTGGCTTTCTCTAATTAACCCATACATGGATGACCTCATTCCATTCCTGATTATACCACTGAAGTTAAACTGACATGTCACTAATTCACTTTTTTGAACAAGGTTATAACACTTCCAATTTTCTATCACTTCTGAATATACAAATGTTGTTAAGTTATTAACAGGGCCTTTGTGATTCCCTTCCTTCTTTCACTAATCTCATCTGGGGTTTGGTTGATTTAGCCTTTCTAACGTGTTATCAACTTAATTTCTCTTTATCAACTTTGTCAACTTTAAGCCCTTCCAGAATGTCAAGTAGATCTTCCTTTGCTGAATTTACAACAACATTTTTCTTATCTGTTAAAGTCTGATGTAAAGTACTCATTGACCACCCCACGCATACTCCCTACCTCTGATCACCTTATCTACGCTACTCATAATTTTATATACTTCTATCAGGTCTCCACTCAACCTCTGGCATTCCAGAGAAAACAATCCAAGCCTGTTCAATCTCTACATATAGCTAATAACCTCTAATCCAGACAGCATTCTGCACCCTCTCCAAAGCATTTATAATCATTTCTGTAATGGGATGACCAGAACTGCACACAATGCTCCAAATGCGGACTAACCAAAGTCCTATAAATCTACATCGTAACTTCCTGACTGTTATACTCGGTGCCCCGACCAGTGAAGGCAAATGTACCATATGTCTTCTTAACCACTTGGCTTGCCACTTTCAGGGAGCTATGGACTTAGGCCCCAAGATCATTCTGTACATTAATGCTGTTAAGGGTTTTGCCATTAATCTTATACTTTCCCCTTACATTTGATCTCCCAAAGAGCAACACCTCACACTTGCTCAGATTAGGCTCCATCAGCCATTTCTCTGCCCATATCTGTAGCTGATACTCCAGCATTTTGTGTCTATCTTCGGTATATATATGTATATCACAAACAACAGAGGTCCCAGCTCCAATCAATGCAGACCTCCACGAGTCACAAACCTCCAGCCTATGTCTTTCCTTTCCATTTTGCCTGCTGAACATATTTGGATATCTTTTTTGTTTGCTGTAAATCTTTGTTCATGTTCTCAGTTGACTCTCATTTCCTTCTATACTGTCCCTCCAAACCAGAAGCATTCAACCTGCTTCACACTTGTGTTAATCATCTCGTTTGCTGGAATGTGTTACTTTTATCATGCTCTCTGGATTTTGGGAAAACTTTGGGCAGCCAGGCATCACTTTTGAAGCTGCCTGATCAGTTTTCCTAATGTCAGCAGAATGTCCGTTTAAATAGTGTTGTACTTCCGGTGGCGCTGGTGCCAGCAGCCTCCACCTACAGCCCGGTATCTTTTTGTTTTTTTTTGTTTATTTAGTTATGTAAAAGTGTGTTTTTTTGGTGTTTTTATGTGGGGGAAGAGGGCACGGTGTGGGGGATACCGTCCTTCAGCCGTTTCCTGGTGAGGACACGACTATTATTCGAGTCGTGTCCTCGCCCCCCCCTCCCCCCACAGCGGCCTACCTACCTGGATTGGCGTGGCCTTTCCTGCCGGGATCGACCGGAGCTCCAGCAGCGGCGGGACAGTGCTGGAACATCGCGGGGCTGGCGATGCCTTACCGGGGGTCGCCATCTGGAGCCCGGAGTGCTGGACCTGCTGCACCGACATCCTGGAGCTGCGGTTTGCGGAGCTCCCAACGCGGGCGGCGCTGATGGACAGCGCGGGGTCCTGTGACTCTGCCCGGCTCGGCCTGCGGACTCAGGAGCTGCAGACTCCGGCAGCGGGAGGCGGCTGATCAGGAGGTCCGGGCCGCTGAGGAGGAGGATGCTCACCATCGGGGTTCGGCGTCGGCGTTCCACCAGCCCGGCGTGAGGGCCTGAACATCGGGCCACCCGGGGCGGCGACTGCGGGTGCTCGGAAGGCCCCGACCATGGATGAACACGGAGGGGAGGCTGGCTGGACTATGGTGCCATCCTCACCTTGGTGCCATTTATGTTATGTTGTGTCGTGGACTTTCTGTGTTTGTGCTTTTTTTAAATTCAATTTCAATTTTATTTTTAATATGTGTTATTATTTCTTTATTATTTCTTTATTTTTTTATGATTTTTTTATGATACTGCCTGTAAGGGAAATTCATTTTGTTGTCTCAAATTGAGACAATGACAATAAATTTGAATACAATACAATACAACACAAATAATGAATAACCCAACACCAACCTCTCTGTTGCGGTGAAACGGGTTCTAGCTTTTACAACCTTGTTAGCCCGGAGACTGATCTTGCTTAACTGGAGGCTCACCTCTCCTCTGACACACACCCGCTGGATTAAGAAGGTCCTTTACAATTTAATGCTTGAAAAACTTAGGTTCTCTCTCAAAGGCTCTACGAAGACATTCCTAGATACATGGAACACTTTCTTGGAACTTGTTAACTCTCTCAACTTGTCCCCGGACTCGGAAGAGGACTGAGTGCTCGCCACCATTGTACTGCTCTACTGCAGCTGCTATCCCCTTAACCCCCCCCCCCCCCACTCTTATTTATTTAATTACTTACTTATTTACTGTTATTAGTGACCGCCTTTTTTTTTCTTTTTTTTTTAAGTACTTTTTGTTTTGTTTATCTTACCATATTTGTGTGGATGTGTATGTATGTGAGTGTTGTTTGTCCCCGTTTGGTTCCGACCTGATTCGGGTGGGTTGAAGGTGGGTAAGGGTAAGGGCTTTGAGAGTCGCTTACATACTGTTGCACAATTATGCCTTGACTGTCACTGCCTGTTATGTATGTATGCAAATTGCTGTGAAATTCAAATAAAAAGATTTAAATCATAAATAATTAATAAAACAACAAACAACAACATTACTCTATGTGCTCCCAGTTCTAGTGAGACTTAAATTATAGTTGTAGAGAATTTAGAAATATGTCTGAGATGTCTTCCTTCTTCATAAAGCCTTGTATCCCCTCCATCATGGTTGACAGTGATTGACTGCATCTCAACCAGTTCCTACATCTCTGCTCACATTCTCTACCTTGCTGGGAAGAGCAAGGATAGAGTTTTCCTGGTTCTCATTTTTCATCCCATTCACTCTACATTCAATAGACTATCCTTCACAATTTCCGCCACTAGACACTAGAGACAAGTCAGGCATACTAACATGGTACGTGCATGTTTCAATCTGTGGTTGGTGCTGTTGTACTTGGAAAAGATCTCCACCATGATCCACTCTCGATGAAATCAAAACTTGATAAAATGCTATCCAAAAATGGGTAACATAGAAAACAATTTCCAGTTTATATTTATTCACATGTCTTCAAAACTTGGTAAAGTGGATTGCAGCAAAGTAGGTATAATTGCAAGCACCATTGCACTTCAGCAACCAATTTATACTCAACGTTGACCTATATGCGGCAGAGTTTTTATCTGTTTTATGTTAAGTTTTTTAAGAGAAGTAATTTAGGCAGCATTTCAGGAAAAATACCACCTTGCTGTTTCAAAAAAGGGTCATTAACATCCATTTGAGTGGGAAGATGTGCTGGCCACTGTTTATTGTCTCATCCTAAAGATGGCCCCTCTGACAGTGCAATATTCCTTCACTTGGGTGGTGCCTGATTAAATTTCTTGTTCCAATGTATGGATTGACATTTGAAACGATTACCACTGACTCCAGCATACTGCATCTCAAGTTAACACCAATACATTTGCAGAGCAAACTGTTGACTTGTACATACTGAAAAGAGATTCTGCTCCAATTGCCCTGTTTGATTTGTAGATCACTTAGTGTATCAAATCCTGCTCTTCCAGTATTTTAACTAGTCCCCTGTGATGCCATGGTCAACTTGCTTCGTGGTCATTTTTTCTTTTGACAGTAAAATCTACATGTTGCAGATACTGATGACATTGTCAATTTTGTTGAGTGCTATCCCACCTGTATGTTGAAGTGATTGAGCATTCCTGTGTAGCAGTCAGTTGTTTTTAGCCACACCGTGTGACTCACTGTGGGTGTTGTGCTAATACCTGGTGGCTTCTAAACAATATCAGGAACCAAAACTACTATGAGACCACTGCCAAAATGTTTGGCAGCTTGTGTGCTTGAAGAAATGGAACTTATTTCCCAATCAGATGACTTGAGTCTGATGCAATATTGTAAAATTTGCTCATGTATTCTGGATAGGACATGAGTAGATTGCTAACATGATCTCCAACGAG